>NC_069505.1:556376617-556571617 GCF_027579735.1 Bombina bombina
CACCATTCTAAAAGATGGTACACTTATATGATAATTCAAAAAGATTTTCTATCTTTGGGACAATGAATAGTTTTGAATAAAACCCCCAAACCCTGTTCCTAAAATGGAACTGGTATAAATACCCCAGAAAACTCCAGGTCTGAGCAGCGCCTTGAGCCCCAACGGGTGACCAGCCGCGCTTCACAAGTACCCAATATATACAGGCCTGAAACACACTTCAGGAAAGTGTGAGCCTTACTGGAATAGCCGGAATATGTTAGAGAAAAAAAGACTTCTCACAGACGGTTTTACTCTGAATCCTATTCTGTACCCAAATCTAAGAAGTTTGGACCTAATTGAACCAAAATTAAAAAAAAAGTCTTAACCTGTCCCTTACCAGCTAAACTGGAATAAGAACCGCACCTACATGCAAATTTGGGGAGCTGACTTTGATCTTTTAAATGGCTTAAATTGAATGAAGAAAACTTCCAATTATAAACATGTTACTTGGGGAAGAATTTAGGATTCCGTTCCTTAGTAAGAACAAAAACTAATAAGCTTAAAATTTAGTCTTAGAACTCAATCTTGAAGCCCAGAGTAACAGTTGAAGAATTGAATCCAACTGTGAACCAAATAATTGATTACCTTGGAAAACAAGAAATATGGAATTTAGAAATCAAATTAGCATTTCAAGATTGAAATCACAAAGTTCTTCTAGCTAAAATAGCTAAAGACATAGATTAAACCTCATTTGTGAAAATATCAAAAAAATGATGACACAAATGAAATTATTAGCATGTTGATCAACTCAAGAATGCTAAACAAATCATAATCTGATACTTGTTGCACTAAAGTATCCAACCAGAAAGTTGAAGCAGTTGCAACATCAGCCAAATAAATTACAGGTCTAAGAAAAGTACCTGAAAATAAATAATTTTCCTTAAATAAGATACAAATTTCCCATCTGAAGGAAAAAAATAAATACTATTTGCTATAGGAATAATAGTATGTTTAGCAAGAGTAGAGATAGCCCCATTAACTTGGGGGATCTTTCCTCAAAACTTAAAACTAACTGCCGGCAAAGAATACAATTTAAAAACCTTAAAGAAGGAATAAAAGAAATTCCCGGCCTATTCCATTCCCTAGTATCAGGAACTGGAAAAAAACCTCTGAAGAAACCACAGAAGGTTAATAAGCAGAATTTAAATGTTAGCTAGTCTTAAAATCAAAAGAACTAGTTACCTCAATATCCAAAATAATCAACACCTTTTCAACAAAGAACGAATGTACTCTATTTAAAAATAAAAAAGTAAATTTGTTAGTGTCAATATCTGATTAAGAAAATTCTGAATGAGAAAAAACACCATCAGAGAAGGATAATTCAGTATGTTGTTGGTCATTTGAAACTTCATCAACTAAATGAGAAGTTTAAAAAAGACCTAAAAATTTTATTAGAAGGCGGGATGTCAGACAAAGCCTTTAGAATAGAATCAGAAAAATATTCTTAAAAATACCTAAGTATATCTTGTACATTAGATGTAAAAAGAATAGCAATATATAATGCATAAATACTAATGGACTCTGCATGTAAAAGTTTATCATGATAACTTATTACAAACCATAGCTAAAGATAAACATTCATAACATTAAAATAAATGAACTTAGCTTTGGTAGGACTGATATCAGTCATCAGGAATCCCTCAGCATTTTCTGATACAGGAACAGTTTTTGAAATATCTTGCAATATGTAATAGAAAAAAACAACATATAAAGCAAAATTATCAAATTCCTTAAATGACAGTTTCAGGAATGGGAAAAATTGCAAACAGAACAGGCCTCTAGAAACCAGAAGCAACTAAAAAAATGAGACTTAAATAATGTTAAAAATCTGGCGCCAAGAATGACGCCCACATATTTTTTGGCGCCAAAAACGTCTGCAACAAACACGAGAGCCAAAAATGACGCAATAAATTCATATGCATTTTCCCAAAAAAATGAAACTGACAGTCTGAATGAAGGAATACTGAATATCCTGAATCATGGCAAATATAAGTTTAAACACATATATTTAGAACTTTACATATAAAGTGCCCACCATAGCTTTGAGTGTCATAAATAAAAATAAGACTTACTTACCCTAAGACACTCATCTACATATAGTAGATAGCCAAACCAGTACTGAAACGAGAATCAGTAGAGGCAATGGTATATAAGAGTATATCGTCGATCTGAAAAGGGAGGTAGGAGAAGAAATCTCTACGACCGATAACAGAGAACCTATGAAATAGATCCCCTAGAGGAAGACCATTGTATTCAAATAGGCAATACTCTCTTCACATCCCTCTGACATTCACTGCACTCTGAGAGGAAAACCGGGCTTCAGCCTGCTGCGAAGCGCATATCAACGTAGAATCTAGCACAAACTTACTTCACCACCTCCATGGGAGGCAAAGTTTGTAAAACTGAATTGTGGGTGTGGTGAGGGGTGTATTTATAGGCATTTAAAGGTTTGGGAAACTTTGCCCCTCCTGGTAGGAATGTATATCCCATACGTCACTAGCTCATGGACTCTTGCTAATTACATGAAAGAAATGTAATCGATACGGGTATAGATCTTGTGAGGGTAGGAATAGAATGAATAATCACGAGTTTCTGGATGTAACATTCTCCATATGTCTTTTAATGTGAGTTGTTTTAAGAGCCCATTTATTTTCCGTATCACGGATGTTGATGTCGATGAATGTGTAGATGAGCAGTCGACCTGCGGTTGTAATGCAATATAGAATGATTGCAAGTGTTAATAAATTTTGGTTTGCACCAGGTTTCTCACAATTTGCAACTGAAAGGTGAAAGAAATGCATGATTTGTGCTAAATACAATCCAGGTAAATTGACAAAGGTGGAGATGAAACACCTTGTAAAACCTGACTACCCATTCCAAAGACTGCAAATAGACTATATTCAGCTGCCCAAATGTGGTGTGTATGAGTATGTTTTGGTGTGTGTAGACATGTTTTCCTCTTGGGTGGAGGCCTGGCCGGTTGCCAAGGCAACAGCAGGTGTAACAGAAAAAAAAAAAGCTGATAACTGAAATTGTGTGCAGATATGTTCTACCTGAAACAGTAGAATCTGATCAAGGGACTCATTTTACTGGGCAAGTGTTTGTAGAAATGATGAAAGGGTTGCAGATTAATCATCTGGGAAAGTAGAGAGAGCCAATGGTGTTTTAAGAAATAAAATAGCTAAAATCTGTGAGCAGACACAACTTACTTGGGTACAAGCCTTACCTTTAGCCCTCTTTGCAGAAAGACACACCCCAAAGGCAAAGCATGGCCTTTCGCCATTTGAAATTGTTTGGTAGACCACTAATAGGTCTTTTTTTTTTTTTAAATAATTTTTTTATTGAAGTTAAAGCATATATCATCACAACAGTGACTCGCCCTAAAGCCAAAGTTACAACATAAAGAGTAATACATTGTCTATATAAAGGTATTATTGAGAAAGCAATATGCACATATACCAAGAAAAAATACATTTCAAATCTGGTGATGAAGATAGACAATATCTTAGGCGAGATAAAATAGAACTTCATTTTATATTATATTGTCAGCGTATGAACTCCACATTCTAATAATATTTTACCTAAGACCAAAATATCAGCCTGTGGAGAGTTAACATAAGTATCAGCCACTCTTGGGCCGAGATATATAGGGGGGAGGGGGATATTCAGCGGGTAAGCACCGCTATATGCATAGGGAAAGGGGTGGGGGGACGGAGCCATATATAAATGTAAGTAGCATAGGGTACCTGGCGTGGACTTAGAAGTGCCCAATCGTAGAGACCGTATATTATTGAAGCTTAAGTATTGTCAATGTACATTACAGTATATATGGAACTAAGTGAGAAAATTAATAAAATCCCCTGGAGTTACATATAGGCTAAGGAGTAGATGGGTTACAGGAGGGTTGTTTCAAGTTACAAAATGAATGTGTCTATATGAGATTGAGCAGATGCTTTATTGTCTGGACTAGTAGTTGTTGTCTTGGGTATAAATATCTAGTTATTAGCATATGTCAAGACTTATGTGGTGTCGTGTAGCACACAACTAGGATAAAATTATTCATATGGTAATACAGTCATACTATACTAGTTATATATCATTCCTTAAATTTTTATAGATTAACATTTTCAACAGTGTAACTTATGGTCTAATACTAACCAACTAGACAATTGCTGTCACATAGTACAATGCCAGGATTATCTAGGTCTCGGGTCACCATATAAGAATGAATTGTGTATATAAAGTACAATAACTAACATTTTAAAGGGTGTAAAGGCAAAGAAAGTTAATCTATATGCACCCATAAATGCGTAAGAACGTGTAAGTAAATCATGAAGTAGTCAATAAAACTAATAGGGCTGCTAATAATTAGGAAATTAAGCTAGATCCAGTAGTACCCCTTACATACAAAACATTAAACCTGAGTAATAGAATTATGAATTTGTGTATAAACTAGCTAAATCGTCAAGCACGTTGACAATTGGCATCTAAAACATGCAGATGAACCTATTGCATATATACTCCACATTAGTGCGATCAGAAGGGTAGCATTATTCAGAGCCCAGGCCACATGTTAACTGTAATATTGGGTGGTAAACTAGGGCATAAATATTTATTGAATACTTGGGTATATAGTATAATATGTGAGAATACGCTTTCAGCTGTGAAAATTGAGTTGTCACTACTCTAATATGACCTTAGTCCTACATGTAAATAGCATAACAAAACACCATGAATCCCCAATGTGAAAATACAACTAATATAGGCTAAGAAACCTACCTGGGTATGTCATATTTATTATTCTATACAGGCTAAGCCTGTAAACCCTGTCAGGAACTATCTGAGTACACGTAGAATCCTCAGCAAATGTCATGCATTCCCAAAGAAAGCTCCCTAAGTTGCATTGCTATAATAACTTATGCTTAAATTTTCCCATAAGGGGGTGCATTGTTAGACAAACTAACATCAGCCATATAGTATCTAGATGTCTCCTTTACACTATAAAAAGAAGGTAGTAATACAGCGTATAAGATATCAAAACAGTAGTGAATATCTAGTATCTAATGGTTCCCCTTTTCAGAAATCTAGGTAACAGAGGACAGTAAAACATTGTAGGCTAAAACGACCAGAACTGTGAACAGATGTGCAAAGCAAACATAAATCAATGTACTCTGGTACCTGTAAAAGAAACACAATAGAATACAAACGTATTTACTGGGGGTACTTCCTCAAGTATTAAATGTTAATAAAGATGGCTAAGCATGTCATGAGCTGAGAAACCTAACTAGGAGTGAGTTAGAAAGAGGAGGTCAAGTACATGACTTGACCAATATATTCAAATACACTGATTACCCCACTCAGATCATATAATAAAATACACTGAACTGAGGTTCTATGGGAGCAAAAAACAGCATAAGCATAGGATCACAGTAACTACACCTCTATTATTGGCAACAGAGCTACACGTATTTATAGTTTGGAGGGAGATAGAGCATTCTAAACTATATTAAAATGAGATGCTCTTAAGCATTGTAATTTAGGACATAGGACATAGTCCGGCGTGAACTGTTCATGTGTGTTGGAGTCTCTTATTAACCAGGGGTAGCCAAAAATGACGAAAATACACAACGAAAGATATAAAAGCCCCAAAACAGTAGCAGCAGTCCACGCTTGTAGCCTGAGGCACTACTACGATTCACCCGATGCCTAACTTATCTGAGGGCCACACCAGTGACGAGAGGTCAGACCGCCATATGCCAGATTGTGTAAGTAGCATTAGAGTAGGTTGCAGGCCGCCTTCAAAGTAAGCAAGCACCACTTCGTGATTAAAGTCCGAGAGGGAGTGAGGCATCTCTGTCTTTGTAAAGAGCAGCTTGGAATGCAATGGCTGCCACAGCTCTACCCTCAGCGAGGGCTGCTCCGTAATTTCAATAGCGCTCATCTCAGCTATCGTGTGATCAGCCCTCAGCAGGTCATATCGGTCTTGCGGTGAACTATCCAGAGCTCCGCTTGCACCATCGGCTGACATCACGCTGGATTGGCCCTGTGAAGGGCAATCTGGATCTTTATTTATAATATGTCCTAGTGGCAGCTGGGACTGTGGTGGGGAAAGGTCTGTGGAGGGGAGATCTGTCAGCGCGTCTCCGCACACGCTACATGGTATTCCTCGCATCGCTGATCTCAATGTGACTGTGAGATCTATATAGCAGCTTTCCATCTGCCTATCCAGCCCTTGTAGTATAGCGTAGAGTAGCTCCTGAGTTTCCTCCATGTTAAGAGCAGTGTCAGGTTCAGTCCTGTAGTCCCGTAATAGTGGAGGTAGGCCCAAGTATCTGACCTCACACAGTCTGGCCGCCTTCTATAGAATGGGTGCAAAATGGGTGATCGAGCAGGGTTCCTCTTCCTTATATCTCAGCTAGTAGTTATTTTCATATGAATTTAGCTCAGTCCATGGCTATATTTAGGTATTTTAGCTAGTTAAGGCCTAGGAGCTCAGCAGATCCACATCTGATCTCCACGGCTGTTGGCTCCGCCCCCCACTAATAGGTCTTTTATTTCAACAAGAATTACATGGGCAGTATGCTTCTCTAACTGATTATGTTGTTCAGCTGCATGAGCAACTGACTAATTTGTATGGAAAAGTTTTCTCTTCATTACCAGATCCAGAACAAATAACTGGAACTCACCACCTGCACCCTGGAAACTGGGTGGTGATAAGAAGATACGTGAGGAGACACTTAGAGCCCCGGTTTGACGGCCCATACCAGGTGTTACTGACAACACCCACCTCCGTCAAAGTGGAAGGGAAACCAAACTGGATACACGCCTCTCACTGTAAGAAAGTGAACTTCCAGGCCGGTGATAAAAACCTGTGTCAAAAGGGTGAGACCACTGGGGACAAAGAGGGTTAACTAACTGCCAAGATGCATATACTGTCCTGTTTTTTTCTGTGTCCCTTTCTTTGTGTTTTATACCTCTATACACCAGTGAAGGGTGACAAACGGACAAAATTCCATCTGGCTTTTACACCAACAAACCGCCAAGCAACTGAATGCCACAGACTGTTGGATATGCTCTCATGTTCCTGCCAATCATAAAGGAATCCCTTTAATAGGTGTACCAATATCAATGAATGATTATGTTCAAATAGATGTAGATCACTCTGTTCATAATAATGCTATCTTAGATCAAGGTACATACTTAAAACTTGCTGGTATAGTTTTAACACCAATAATGTGTCTAGGGCCAATGTATGTTAATTACATAGCAAACATGAAAGGTTGCATATTTAGTTTGCCCAAGGTATATGTGGGGGAAACAGATTGTAGAAATGCTACTTCAACATTAATATGGAATGAAGCCCCATGTGATACAGTAACTGCTGATTGTAACAGTTTGTGTTTTTGTTCAACATTAAAAGCTTTGTGTACTAGACATGTGCACGGCTAAAAAATTAGGTTAGTTTTCGGTTCGGATCGATTCAGACTTTTCGAATTTTGGTTCGGATCGAATCGGATTCGGCAAAATCTGAATGAATTCGTTTCGGATTTATTCGGATTCGAATAAATTCGTTTTGGATTTATTCGGATCCGAATAAATACGTTTCGGATTTATTCGGATTCGGCTGAATTCGGTTCTATTCGGTTCTGAAATTCGGTATGTTTTAGTACACTAACACCCATTTAGTACACTAAGTCACTAACACCCATAAACTACCTATGAACCACTAAACCGAGGCCCCCCCACATCGCAAACCCTATAATAACATTATTTAACCCCTAATCTGCCGATCGGATATCGCCGCAACCTACATTATAACTATTAACCCCTAATCTACTGTCCCTAACATCGCCGACCCCTACATTATAGTTATTAACCCCTAATCTGCCCCCCCAACGTCGCCGCAATCTAACTACAAGTATTAACCCCTAATCTGCCTACCCGATAACGCCGCCACCTACATTATAGCTATTAACCCCTAATCTGCTGTCCCTAACACCGCCGACCCCTACATTATAGTTATTAACCCCTAATCTGCCCCCCCAACGTCGCCGCAATCTAACTACAAGTATTAACCCCTAATCTGCCGACCAGATATCGCCGCCTACATTATAGCTATTAACCCCTAATCTGCTGTCCCTAACATCGCCGACCCCTACATTATAGTTATTAACCCCTAATCTGCCCCCCCCAACGTCGCCGCAATCTAACTACAAGTATTAACCCCTAATCTGCCGACCGCAAATCGCCGCCACTATAATAAATGTATTAACCCCTAAACCGCCGCACTCCCGCCTCGCAAACACTATAATACATTTTATTAACCCCTAATCTGCCCTCCCTAACATCGCCGCCACCTACCTACAATTATTAACCCCTAATCTCCCGCCCCCAACGTCGCCGCTACTATAATAAGGTTATTAACCCCTAAACCTAAGTCTAACCCTAACACTAACACCCCCTAACTTAACTATAATTTAAATAAAACGAAATAAATTTACTATAGTTAAATAAATGAATCCTATTTAAAACTAAATACTTACCTGTAAAATAAACCCTAATATAGCTGCAATATAACTAATAGTTACATTGTAGCTATTTTAGCATTTATATTTATTTTACAGGCAACTTTGTATTTATTTTAACTAGGCACAATAGTTATTAAATAGTTATTGACTAATTAATAGCTATCTAGTTAAAATAATTACAAAATTACCTGTAAAATAAATCCTAACCTAAGTTACAATTAAACCTAACACTACACTATCATTAAATAAATTAAATAAATGAATCCTATTTAAAACTAAATACTTACCTGTAAAATAAACCCTAATATAGCTGCAATATAACTAATAGTTACATTGTAGCTATTTTAGCATTTATATTTATTTTAAAGGCAACTTTGTATTTATTTTAACTAGGTACAATAGCTATTAAATAGTTATTGACTAATTAATAGCTATCTAGTTAAAATAATTACAAAATTACCTGTAAAATAAATCCTAACCTAAGTTACAATTAAACCTAACACTACACTATCATTAAATAAATTAACTACAAGTACCTACAATTATCTACAATTAAATAAACTAAACTAAAGTACAAAAAACAAACAAACACTAAATTACAAAAACAAACAAACACTAAATTACAAAAAATAAAAAAATATTACAAGAATTTTAAACTAATTACAGCTAATCTAAGCCCCCTAATAAAATAACAAAGCCCCCCAAAATAAAAAAAATGCCCTACCCTATACTAAATTACAAAAGTTAACAGCTCTATTACCTTACCAGCCCTTAAAAGGGCCTTTTGCGGGGGCATGCCCCAAAGAAAACAGCTCTTTTGCCTGTAAAAAAAAACACAATACCCCCCCCCACATTACAACCCACCACCCACATACCCCTACTCTAACCCAAACCCCCCTTAAATAAACCTAACACTACCCCCCTGAAGATCTCCCTACCTTGAGTCGGGTTCAGCCAGCCGGGCCGAAGTCTTCATCCGATGGGGCAGGAGAGGACGTCCAGACCGGCAGAAGTCTTCATCCAAGCGGGGCAAGAAGAGGTCTTCCATCCATCATAAAAGTACCAAAATACAAACAAACACTAAATTACCAAAAATAATAAAATATTACAATAATTTTAAACTAATTACATCTAATCTAAGCTGCCTACTAGCTATTAATATAGCTACAATATAACTAATAGTTACATTGTAGCTATTTTAGGATTTATATTTATTTTACAGGCAACTTTGTATTTATTTTAACTAGGTACAATAGTTATTAAATAGTTAATAACTATTTAATAACTACCTAGCTAAAATAAATACAAATTTACCTGTAAAATAAATCCTAACCTAAGTTACAATTACACCTAACACTACACTATCATTAAATTAATTAAATAAATGAATCCTATATAAAACTAAATACTTACCTGTAAAATAAACCCTAATATAGCTGCAATATAACTAATAGTTACATTGTAGCTATTTTAGGATTTATATTTATTTTACAGGCAACTTTGTATTTATTTTAACTAGGTACAATAGCTATTAAATAGTTACTGACTATTTAATAGCTACCTAGTTAAAATAATTACAAAATTACCTGTAAAATAAATCCTAACCTAAGTTACAATTAAACCTAACACTACACTATCATTAAATAAATTAACTACAAGTACCTACAATTAAATACAATTAAATAAACTAAACTAAAGTACAAAAACCCCCCCACTAAATTACAAAAAATAAAAAAATATTACAAGAATTTTAAACTAATTACACCTAATCTAAGCCCCCTAATAAAATAACAAAGCCCCCCCAAAATAAAAAAATGCCCTACCCTATACTAAATTACAAAAGTTAACAGCTCTATTACCTTACCAGCCCTTAAAAGGGCCTTTTGCGGGGCATGCCCCAAAGAAAACAGCTCTTTTGCCTGTAAAAAAAAACACAATACCCCCCCCACATTACAACCCACCACCCACATACCCCTACTCTAACCCAAACCCCCCTTAAATAAACCTAACACTACCCCCCTAAAGATCTCCCTACCTTGAGTCGTGTTCACCCAGCCGGGCCGAAGTCTTCATCCGATGGGGCAGAAGAGTACATCCAGACCGGCAGAAGTCTTCATCCAAGCGGGGCAAGAAGAGGTCTTCCATCCATCAGAAAAGTACCAAAAAACAAACAAACAAACAAACACTAAATTACCAAAAATAATAAAATATTACAATAATTTTAAACTAATTACACCTAATCTAAGCCCCCTACTAGCTATTAATATAGCTACAATATAACTAATAGTTACATTGTAGCTATTTTAGGATTTATATTTATTTTACAGGCAACTTTGTATTTATTTTAACTAGGTACAATAGTTATTAAATAGTTAATAACTACCTAGCTAAAATAAATACAAATTTACCTGTAAAATAAATCCTAACCTAAGTTACAATTACACCTAACACTACACTATCATTAAATTAATTAAATAAATGAATCCTATTTAAAACTAAATACTTACCTGTAAAATAAACCCTAATATAGCTACAATATAACTAATAGTTACATTGTAGCTATTTTAGGATTTATATTTATTTTACAGGCAACTTTGTATTTATTTTAACTAGGTAAAATAGCTATTAAATAGATATTTACTGTTTAATAGCTACCTAGTTAAAATAATTACAAAATTACCTGTAAAATAAATCCTAATCTAAGTTACAATTAAACCTAACACTACACTATCATTAAATAAATTAAATAAATTAACTACATGTACCTACAATTAAATACAATGAAATAAACTAAACTAAAGTACAAAAAATAAAAAAATATTACAAGAATTTTAAACTAATTACACCTAATCTAAGCCCCCTAATAAAATAACAAAGCCCCCCAAAATAAAAAAAATGCCCTACCCTATACTAAATTACAAAAGTTAACAGCTCTATTACCTTACCAGCCCTTAAAAGGGCCTTTTGCGGGGGCATGCCCCAAAGAAAACAGCTCTTTTGCCTTTAAAAAAAAACACAATCCCCCCCCACATTACAACCCACCACCCACATACCCCTACTCTAACCCAAGCCCCCCTTAAATAAACCTAACACTACCCCCCTGAAGATCTCCCTACCTTGAGTCGTGTTCACCCAGCCGGGCCAAAGTCTTCATCCGATGGGGCAGAAGAGGACATCCAGACCGGCAGAAGTCTTCATCCAAGCGGGGCAAGAAGAGGTCTTCCATCCATCAGAAGTCTTGATCCAGGCGGCATCTTCTATGTTCATCCATCTGGAGCGGAGCGGCAGCATCCTGAATACATCCGACGCGGAGCATCCTCTTCTTTCTTGATCCGACGACTAAATGACTGTACCTTTAAGTGACGTCATCCAAGATGGCGTCCCTTGAATTCCGATTGGCTGATAGGATTCTATCAGCCAATCGGAATTAAGGTAGGAAAATCTGATTGGCTGATTCAATCAGCCAATCAGATTCAAGTTCAATTCGATTGGCTGATTGAACTCGCATTCTATTGGCTGATCGGAACAGCCAATAGAATGCGAGCTCAATCTGATTGGCTGATTGGATCAGCCAATCGGATTGAACTTGAATCTGATTGGCTGATTGAATCAGCCAATCAGATTTTCCTACCTTAATTCCGATTGGCTGATAGAATCCTATCAGCCAATCGGAATTCAAGGGACGCCATCTTGGATGACGTCACTTAAAGGTACAGTCATTTAGTCGTCGGATCAAGAAAGAAGAGGATGCTCCACGTCGGATGTCTTCAGGATGCTGCCGCTCCGCTCCGGATGGATGAACAGAGAAGATGCCGTCTGGATCAAGACTTCTGATGGATGGAAGACCTCTTCTTGCCCCGCTTGGATGAAGACTTCTGCCGGTCTGGATGTCCTCTTCTGCCCCATCGGATGAAGACTTCGGCCCGGCTGGGTGAACACGACTCAAGGTAGGGAGATCTTCAGGGGGGTAGTGTTAGGTTTATTTAAGGGGGGTTTGGGTTAGAGTAGGGGTATGTGGGTGGTGGGTTGTAATGTGGGGGGGGGATTGTGGTTTTTTTTACAGGCAAAAGAGCTGTTTTCTTTGGGGCATGCCCCCGCAAAAGGCCCTTTTAAGGGCTGGTAAGGTAATAGAGCTGTTAACTTTTGTAATTTAGTATAGGGTAGGGCATTTTTTTATTTTGGGGGGCTTTGTTATTTTATTAGGGGGCTTAGATTAGGTGTAATTAGTTTAAAATTCTTGTAATATTTTTTTATTTTTTGTAATTTAGTGTTTGTTTTTTTTGTACTTTAGTTTAGTTTATTTCATTGTATTTAATTGTAGGTACTTGTAGTTAATTTATTTAATTTATTTAATGATAGTGTAGTGTTAGGTTTAATTGTAACTTAGGTTAGGATTTATTTTACAGGTAATTTTGTAATTATTGTAACTAGGTAGCTATTAAATAGTCAATAACTATTTAATAGCTATTGTACATAGTTAAAATAAATACAAAGTTGCCTGTAAAATAAATATAAATCCTAAAATAGCTACAATGTAACTATTAGTTATATTGCAGCTATATTAGGGTTTATTTTACAGGTAAGTATTTAGTTTTATATAGGATTAATTTATTTAATTAATTTAATGATAGTGTAGTGTTAGGTGTAATTGTAACTTAGGTTAGGATTTATTTTACAGGTAAATTTGTATTTATTTTAGCTAGGTAGTTATTAAATAGTTATTAACTATTTAATAACTATTGTACCTAGTTAAAATAAATACAAAGTTGCCTGTAAAATAAATATAAATCCTAAAATAGCTACAATGTAACTATTAGTTATATTGTAGCTATATTAATAGCTAGTAGGGGGCTTAGATTAGGTGTAATTAGTTTAAAATTATTGTAATATTTTATTATTTTTGGTAATTTAGCGTTTGTTTGTATTTTGGTACTTGTATGATGGATGGAAGACCTCTTCTTGCCCCGCTTGGATGAAGACTTCTGCCGGTCTGGATGTCCTCTTCTGCCCCATCGGATGAAGACTTCGGCCCGGCTGGGTGAACACAACTCAAGGTAGGGAGATCTTCAGGGGGGTAGTGTTAGGTTTATTTAAGGGGGGTTTGGGTTAGAGTAGGGGTATGTGGGTGGTGGGTTGTAATGTGGGGGGGGTATTGTGTTTTTTTTTACAGGCAAAAGAGCTGTTTTCTTTGGGGCATGCCCCGCAAAAGGCCCTTTTAAGGGTTGGTAAGGTAATAGAGCTGTTAACTTTTGTAATTTAGTATAGGGTAGGGCATTTTTTTATTTTGGGGGGCTTTGTTATTTTATTAGGGGGCTTAGATTAGGTGTAATTAGTTTAAAATTCTTGTAATATTTTTTTATTTTTTGTATTTTAGTGTTTTGTTTTTTTGTAATTTAGTGGGGGTTTTTTGTACTTTAGTTTATTTAATTGTAGATAATTGTAGGTACTTGTAGTTAATTTATTTAATGATAGTGTAGTGTTAGGTTTATTTGTAACTTAGGTTAGGATTTATTTTACAGGTAATTTTGTAATTATTTTAACTAGATAGCTATTAATTAGTCAATAACTATTTAATAGCTATTGTACCTAGTTAAAATAAATACAAAGTTGCCTGTAAAATAAATATAAATGCTAAAATAGCTACAATGTAACTATTAGTTATATTGCAGCTATATTAGGGTTTATTTTACAGGTAAGTATTTAGTTTTAAATAGGATTCATTTATTTAACTATAGTAAATTTATTTCGTTTTATTTAAATTATATTTAAGTTAGGGGGTGTTAGTGTTAGGGTTAGACTTAGGTTTAGGGGTTAATAACCTTATTATAGTAGCGGCGACGTTGGGGGCGGGAGATTAGGGGTTAATAATTGTAGGTAGGTGGCGGCGATGTTAGGGAGGGCAGATTAGGGGTTAATAAAATGTATTATAGTGTTTGCGAGGCGGGAGTGCGGCAGTTTAGGGGTTAATACATTTATTATAGTGGCGGCGATTTGCGGTCGGCAGATTAGGGGTTAATACTTGTAGTTAGATTGCGGCGACGTTGGGGGGGGGCAGATTAGGGGTTAATAACTATAATGTAGGGGTCGGCGATGTTAGGTACAGCAGATTAGGGGTTAATAGCTATAATTTTAGGTTGCGGCGATATCAGGTCAGCAGATTAGGGGTTAATACTTGTAGTTAGATTGCGGCGACGTTGGGGGGGCAGATTAGGGGTTAATAACTATAATGTAGGGGTCGGCGATGTTAGGTACAGCAGATTAGGGGTTAATAGCTATAATGTAGGTGGCTGCGATATCGGGTCGGCAGATTAGGGGTTAATACTTGTAGTTAGATTGCGGCGACGTTAAGGGGGGCAGATTAGGGGTTAATAACTATAATGTAGCGGTCGGCGATGTTAGGGACAGCAGATTAGGGGTTCATAGCTATAATGTAGGTGGCGGCGATATCCGGTCGGCAGATTAGGGGTTAATAATAATATGCAGGGGTCAGCGATAGCGGGGGCGGCAGATTAGGGGTTAATAAGTGTCAGATTAGGGGTGTTTAGAGACTCGGGGTACATGTTAGGGTGTTAGGTGCAGACTTAGTGTTTCCCCATAGGAAACAATGGGGCTGCGGTGTTAGGTTTTTTTTCAGCCGAAACTGCCCCATTGTTTCCTATGGGGAATGCCGAATTTTACCGAGCTAATTCGGATTTATTCGGAGATACGGCAGCTATTTCGGATTCATTCGGTAGATTCGGAAGTATTTTAATTCGGAAATCCTTATCGATCCGAATCTCCGAATTTACTGAATTTCCGAATAAATCCGAAACGAACCGCACATGTCTATTGTGTACCACTAGGTGTGCCTGTCTTGAACAGACAGACGATGAATGGAGCTGTCAAACTCAGTTATATAACAATATGAGATGGTTTCAACTATGGCTGGGAAAGATGGTAAGATTATTCCAATGGTCCTTAAACAAGGTATAAGTAAGAATTATTCTCATCTGCAGATAAAGCCTGAATGTGGTTTCCTGCATGGACAGGTTAGGGAATTGAGCTAGCAAATAGAATTAACAAATAAGCTAGTATTATGGATGGGATTATTAATGAGACTACAAGTTTTACACATGAATAAAGTAAAAGAGTTACAACAAAGATCTAGAGATATAGCTAAGGAAGGATGGGATCTATGTGGAACCTGGTTTAAAAATATGCTTACAAATCTTTTAAAACCCATAGTGGTAGTGATAGGAGTATTTCTAATGTGACTAATTGTTTGGAAATTGTTAATGATTTGTGTTTCTCATTGAAGCAAAAGATGAAGATACCGATTGTTTAGGGTGATGATACAACAGCCACAGAGATGACCGACTGATAACTTAGTTCAGCTACCTGCCTTCCCTGCAGACCCTCCAGTCATTTTAGGAGACAGGTGGAAGATCTCATCTCTGCGAGGGGGTCCCACAATTGCACCTCATCAGCTTTGGGCCTACTACAGGATTTGGACCTAGGCCTGTGAAGGGATGCAGTTCTAGCTGCTGTTGTTATCTGTTTAGATAGAGATTGCATATTTTGTATTTGTGTGTTACCAATAAAGATGTGTGAATGCTTAGAGGAAATGATAACTATGTAGGCAGATCTGGAATGGAGGCTCAGCATCCCACTGTCTATGCAGCTTATCTGTATACTCAGTGATATACAGTCTGTTTAAGGGGTCATTTCCAGGTAGGAAGGTTGTTAGTTAGTCAAGTAAGAGACACAAAATAATAATGGCGTGATAATAAACGCAAGGTAATAGATAAATATATGTGATAATAAACGCAAGGTAATAGATAAATATATGTGATAATAAACGCAAGGTAATAGATAAATACATGTGATAATAAACGCAAGGTAATAGATAAATACATGTGATAATAAACACAAGGTAATAGATAAATACATGTGATAATAAACACAAGGTAATAGATAAATACATGTGATAATAAACGCAAGGTAATAGATAAATACATGTGATAATAAACGCAAGGTAATAGATAAATACATGTGATAATAAACGCAAGGTAATAGATAAATACATGTGATAATAAACGCAAGGTAATAGATAAATACATGTGATAATAAACGCAAGGTAATAGATAAATACATGTGATAATAAAATTATCAAAAGGGTGAGAAATGTTAGGGAAAAATGTTTTTAATTCTGTATATATATTTTTCTTATGTGTTATTTTTTTTTTCTTTTGTCAGTTCAGCATTCAGCTATTTTCTGCTGTATATGCAAAGTAAGTATTTTCAACTACAGTAACACCCAAACTTTGTATGGACAAGATAAGAAGACCACAAGGTGCTTATTGTGAAGATTCTCTGAGGCACAGCACATGGGCTATAAAAAGAGACACTGTTCCTTATCTGATGCTGCGCGCCACACTCTGTATTACTGTAAAGTGACCTGTTGTCATTTTGTTGTCATTTTATTTAATTGTACAATTATAACCTTATTAATTTGGAACAGCTGTCTGATGTTAATTATTTCTTCAACAGAAGGTAGAGAAAGGAAAGAGGGGGACAGAGAAGAGAGTAAAGAGAGAGTCAGAGAAGGGACTGGAAAGCACATTTAATTCAGTATAAAGTTACTAGCAGCGCAGTAGTCCATCGCATCTAGGAGCAAAATGATTAATAAAAAGGCTGTGAGCTGCAGGGAGAAGGGTTGAGAGTGAGACCTCTTGCCCTGTAGAACAATACACATCAAAGAGGCTTGAGTCCTTTAAAAATAAACAGGAGGCATAAGTGAGAGCTACCCCTGTGGGTCACACCAATATACCCTGTGATCTGAGTCACACCAACACACCCTGTGATCTGAGTCACACCAACACACCCTGTGATCTGAGTCACACCAACACACCCTGTGATCTGAGTCACACCAACACACCCTGTGATCTGAGTCACACCAACACACCCTGTGATCTGAGTCACACCAACATACCCTGTAATCTGAGTCACACCAACACACCCTGTAATCTGAGTCACACCAACACACCCTGTAATCTGAGTCACACCAACATACCCTGTGATCTGAGTCACACCAATACACCCTGTGATCTGAGTCACACCAATACACCCTGTGATCTGATACACATCAATACACCCTGTGATCTGATACACATCAATACACCCTGTGATCTGATACACATCAATACACCCTGTGATCTGATACACACCAATACACCCTGTGATCTGAGTCACACCAATACACCCTGTGATCTGAGTCACACCAATATACCCTGTGATCTGAGTCACACCAATATACCCTGTGATCTGAGTCACACCAATACACCCTGTGATCTGATACACATCAATTCACCCTGTGATCTGATACACATCAATACACCCTGTGATCTGATACACACCAATACACCCTGTGATCTGAGTCACACCAATACACCCTGTGATCTGAGTCACACCAATATACCCTGTGGTGTGACTCGGATCACAGGGTGTATTGGTGTGACCCAGATCACAGGGTATATTGGTGTGACCCAGATCACAGGGTGTAAGCGTCTATTTGCGAAGGTGGGATCATGTTCCATATTCATTGCGGCTTTCTTAGCATATCATTATTGGTGTTTGTGCCTAGTACATAAAATCTTGCACATGAAATAGGAACTTGTGTCTAATCAGTTAAAACAATTACAGTATCAACAACTTCAGAAACTTGCTTGAAACACAGTATGTGTAACTAAGAGTAGGATATTCATGTGTCTTGTTATAGAGAGATCGTCTAACTGGATAGAATAAGAGATGTCTCACAAACAGAGGTCTGAATAACATTGTGGCTTTTTCACAATTTCCATTGCGCTGCCATTACAAGTACTTAACGTACTTTGTGCGTGCATTATGCTGCGTTAACCCGCATACAAACCAAGTTCCGACTTGGCGTGAGCGTGCATGTATTCCCCCATAGAAATCAATGGAGAAAAAATACCTAACACCTGTGATTGCGAAATCGCCATTGTATTTTCGTATTCCCCATTGAAGTCTATGGAGGAAAAAAAGTGTCCCAAAAACCTAATACCCTACCATAAGCCCCTAGTCTAATAACCCCTAAACTGTCATTCCCCCACATTAAAGTTATTAACCCCTAAACCACCATCCTCCCGCAAAGTATCTAAATAAATCTATTAACCCCTAAAACGCCATCCCCCGCATTGCAGACACTAAATAATGTTAACCCCTAAACCGCCATCCCCCGCATCGGAAAGTATCTAAAATCTATTAACCCCTAAAATGCCAATGCCATCCCCCGCATCGCAAACACTAAATATATTAACTGCTAAACTGTTATTATGGTGTGATAGCACCTCCTATACAGTACATGGGGACAATACAACAGCCCTATTACAATCCATTAGCGCTTATAAGTGGGTCGTCACTGGGTTTACTAATGGATTGTAATAGCGCTCCTGTATTGTCACCATGCACAGTATAGGGGGCATTATCACATTACTATTGCATGTGAAGTGAGTGGTCACTACGTTTACTAATGGGTTGTAATAGCGCTGCTGTATTGTAACCGTACATGGTATATTGGGCGCTATCACACCATAATGACGTGAAAAGCTTATGATAAGTGGGTTGTCACTGGGTTTACTGATGGGATGTAATAGCGCTGCTGTATTGTAACCGTACACGGTATAGGGGGCGCTATCACACCATAATGACATGAAAAGCTTATGATAAGTGGGTTGTCACTGGGTTTACTGATGGGATGTAATAGCGCTGCTGTATTGTAACCGTACATGGTATAGGGGGCGCTATCACACCATAATGACATGAAAAGCTTATGATAAGTGGGTTGTCACTGGGTTTACTGATGGGATGTAATAGCGCTGCTGTATTGTAACCGTACATGGTATAGGGGGCCCTATCACACCATAATGACCTGAAAAGCTTATGATAAGTGGGTTGTCACTGGGTTTACTGATGGGTTGTAATAGTGCTGCTGTATTGTAACCGTATACAGTATAGGGGGCGCTATCACACCATAATGACATGAAAAGCTTATGATAAGTGGGTTGTCACTGGGTTTACTGATGGGATGTAATAGCGCTGCTGTATTGTAACCGTACATGGTATGGGGGCGCTATCACACCATAATGACGTGAAAAGCTTATGATAAGTGGGTTGTCACTGGGTTTACTGATGGGTTGTAATAGCGCTGCTGTATTGTAACCGTACATGGTATAGGGGGCGCTATCACACCATAATGACATGTGAAAAGCTTATGATAAGTGGGTTGTCACTGGGTTTACTGATAGGATGTAATAGCGCTGCTGTATTGTAACCGTACATGGTATAGGGGGCGCTATCACACCATAATGACGTGAAAAGCTTATAAGTGGGTTGTCACGGGGTTTACTGATGGGTTGTAATAGCGCTGCTGTATTGTAACCGTACATGGTATAGGGGGCGCTATCACACCATAATGACATGTGAAAAGCTTATGATAAGTGGGTTGTCACTGGGTTTACTGATGGGTTGTAATAGCGCTGCTGTATTGCCACCGTACACGGTATAGGAGGCGCCATCACACCATAATGACATGAAAAGCTTATGATAAGTGGGTTGTCACTGGGTTTACTGATGGGATGTAATAGCGCTGCTGTATTGTAACCGTATACTGTATAGGGGGCGCTATCACACCATAATGACGTGAAAAGCTTATGATAAGTGGGTTGTCACTGGGTTTACTGATGGGATGTAATAGCGCTGCTGTATTGTAACCGTACACTGTATAGGGGGCGCTATCACACCATAATGACGTGAAAAGCTTATGATAAGTGGGTTGTCACTAGGTTTACTGATGGGATGTAATGGCGCTGCTGTATTGTAACCGTACACTGTATAGGGGGCGCTATCACACCATAATGACATGAAAAGCTTATGATAAGTGGGTTGTCACTGGGTTTACTGATGGGATGTAATGGCGCTGCTGTATTGTAACCGTACACTGTATAGGGGGCGCTATCACACCACAATGACATGTAAAAAGCTTATGATAAGTGGGTTGTCACTACGTTTACTAATGGGTTGTAATAGCGCTGCAGTATTGCCACCGTACACTGTATAGGGGGCGCTATCACACCACAATGACATGTGAAAAGCTTATGATAAGTGGGTTGTCACTACGTTTACTAATGGGTTGTAATAGCGCTGCTGTATTGCCACCGTACACGGTATAGGGGGCGCCATCACACCACAATGACATGTGAAAAGCTTATGATAAGTGGGTTGTCACTGGGTTTACTGATGGGATGTAATAGCGCTGCTGTATTGTAACCGTACACGGTATAGGGGGTGCTATCACACCATAATGACATGAAAAGCTTATGATAAGTGGGTTGTCACTGGGTTTACTGATGGGATGTAATAACACTGCTGTATTGTCACCGTACACTGTATAGGGGGCGCTATCACACCATAATGACATGAAAAGCTTATGATAAGTGGGTTGTCACTGGGTTTACTGATGGGATGTAATGGCGCTGCTGTATTGTAACCGTACACTGTATAGGGGGCGCTATCACACCATAATGACGTGAAAAGCTTGTGATATGTGGGTTGTTACTTAGGGGTTGATCACTATCTATTGTTTGATAACCGTCATGTTAGCAGCTGCTGATCAGCCATTTACAATTGCAGACACCATCACAATCAGCCATTTCCATTGTTTAATAGGCTGCATTTCTTTCATTATCAGTTTTGTGAACAATGTCCCTAGACTTAAAAAGGACCATTATAGTAAAAAAATGAAATACTAAATTAAATTTTAGGGAATGTAATTTTAATTAGTGACCATGCACCTCTACGTGATTACCCCCACAAAGAGGTTAAAAACAGTTAAAATACAGTCCTGTAGCTGCAGAGAACTGCTGGTCCTGATACAAACAGAAAGAGAAGCAGTCTGCCAGAAACAAACAGCTCAGTAACTTGTTCTATGGTCCGGTTACCACCTGGGAGTAGCTTCTTTCTCAGAACCTGCCAGTAAACCAAGCTGTGTTTGACTCCTTTGTGAGGGTTAAACACATATAAGTGCAAGGTCATTTTTTTACTATAATGTCCCTTTAGCACGTGCCAGTCCTCTATTTGCTGATCACAAGCCCTATTCATTATAGTTATTTACACATATCTATTACACAGCTAAAAGGATTTGATAAACCCCCAGACAACACTTTTCTGCTTATTACCCATTACACCAAAAAGCTAACGGATCTAACACTGGTTTTGTGGCTGTGCAAAACACTGACATTACCCCCCCGCCATATTGTGTGATGTCAGAGAGCAACATCAGCTAACAGATACAAATTCTATCTGCTCAATACATTAAAGCTAAGATTGTATATAAAGTACTTTTAGAATATTTAAAATAAGCAAAATTCATAACCAAACAGACATGGCCACTGTACCCATAATGCTCCTGTTCCCTTAAGAAAAAGACAGTATGGTTTTAGGGCACAAGTTAAAGGGGCAGTCTAGTTCAAAATAAACTTTCATGATTCAGATAGAGAATGTAATTTTAAACAATTTTCCAATTTACTTTTATCACCAATTATTTTTTTATGGTAATATTTTATTTGGTTTTATAACATTTTATGACACATGAAATGACAATGTTACAGAAATAGAGTAAATAAATGCATATTGATTCTAATACAATCATATTCAGTAATCCCCCTATCACCAATTTTTCGTTGTTCACTTTGTATTCTTAGTTGAAAGCTAAACCTAAGAGGTTCAAATGCTAATTTCTAAACCCTTGAAGGCCGCCTCTTCTCTCTGGGCATTTTGACAGGTTTTTTTTTTTGACAGTTTTTAACCACTTAGAGGGTGTTAATTCATGTGTGTCATATAGATAAAACTGTCCTCACGCACGTGGAGTTCAGGTGAGCCAGCTCTGATTGGCTAAAATGGATGTCTGTCAATAAGGGGGCAGTTTGCAGAGGCTTAGATACAAGGCAATCACAGAGGTAAAACATTTATTTATATAACACTGTTGGTTGAGCAAAACTAGGGAATGGGTAATAAAGGGATTATCTATCTTTTTAACCCCTTAACGACCGAGGACGTGCAGGGTACGTCCTCAGAAAAAAGGCAGTTAATGCCTGAGAACGTACCCTGCACGTCCTCGGTGTGGAAAGCAGCTGGAAGCGATCCTGCTCGCTTCCAGCTGCTTTCCGGTTATTGCAGTGATGCCTCGATATGGAGGCATCCTGCAATAACCTTAAATGGCCATCCGGTGCAGAGAGAGCCACTCTGTGGCCCTCTCTGCACCGGACATCGGTGGCCGGTAACGTTGGTGGGTGGGAGCTGACTTGGGAGGCGGGTGGGCGGCCATCGATGGGCCGGGTAATGTAGAGGGGGGCGGGATCGGGGGCGGGGGCGATGGGGGCGCGCACAGGCGTGCGCGCGTGCACGTCGGGCGGCGGGCGGGCGCGTGCACGGGGCGGGAGCGGGTGGGAACCGCTACACTACAGAAAAGACTGTGCTAAAAGTTTGTGTAAAGCTTTTTATTTTTAAAAAAAAAACCAGTCAAAGGTATCTAGGAGGGGGTGGGGGTTTGTTCTTTGGTGGGTAGGGGAGCTACACTACAGAAAATGGGGGAAAAAATAAAAAAGCAACTGTTTTTTTTTATAAACTGGGTACTGGCAGACAGCTGCCAGTACCCAAGATGGCGGCCATTAAGGCAGAGGGGGAGGGTTAGACAGCTGTTTGGTGGGGGATCAGCCAGGTTGGGGGCTAAGGGGGGCTCCTACACAGCAGCATATGTAAATATGCTTAAAAAAACCCCCCAAAAAGCCTAAATATATATTTTATTTTAGTACTGGCAGAGTTGCTGCCAGTACTTAAGATGGCGGGGACAATTGTGGGGTGGGGGAGGGAAGGGAGCTGTTTGGGAGGGATCAGGGGGTCTGATGTGTCAGGTGGGAGGCTGATCTCTACACTAAAGCTAAAATTAACCCTGCAAGCTCCCTACAAACTTCCTAATTAACCCCTTCACTGCTAGCTATAATACACGTGTGATGCGCAGCGGCATTTAGCGGCCTTCTAAGTACCAAAAAGCAACGCCAAAGCCATATATGTCTGCTATTTCTGAACAAAGGGGATCCCAGAGAAGCATTTACAACAATTTGTGCCATAATTGCACAAGCTGTTTGTAAATGATTTCAGTGAGAAACCTAAAATTGTGAAAAATTTAACTTTTTTTTTAATTTGATCGCAATTGGCGGTGAAATGGTGGCATGAAATATACCAAAATGGGCCTAGATCATTACTTGGGGTTGTCTACTACACTACACTAAAGCTAAAATTACCCCAAAAAGCTCCCTTCATGCTCCCTAATTAACCCCTTTACTGCTGGGCATAATACACGTGTGGTGCACAGTGGCATTTAGCATCCTTCTAATTACCAAAAAGCAACACCAAAGCCATATATGTCTGCTATTTCTGAACAAAGGGGATCCCAAAGAAAAATTTACAATCATTTATGCCATAATTGCACAAGCTGTTTGTAAATAATTTCAGTGAGAAACCAAAAGTTTGTGAAAAAATTTGTGAAAAAGTGAACGATTTTTTGTATTTGATCGCATTTGGCGGTGAAATGGTGGCATGAAATATACCAAAATTGGCCTAGATCAATACTTTGGGATGTTTACTAAAAAAAAATATATACATGTCAATAGATATTCAGGGATTCCTGAAAGATATTAGTGTTCTAATGTAACTAGCGCTAATCTTGAAAAAAAAATGGTTTGGAAATAGCAAAGTGCTACTTGTATTTATGGCCCTATAACTTACAAAAAAAGCAAAGAACGTGTAAACATTGGGTATTTCTAAACTCAGGACAAAATTTAGAAACTATTTAGCATGGGTGTTTTTTGGTGGTTGCAGATGTATAACAGATTTTGGGGGTCAAAGTTAGAAAAAGTGTGTTTTTTTCCATTTTTTTCTCATATTTTATAATTTTTTTTAAAGTAAATTATAAGATATGATGAAAATAATGGTATCTTTGGAAAGTCCATTTAATGGCGAGAAAAACGGTATATAATATATGTGGGTACAGTAAATGAGTAAGAGGAAAATTACAGCTAAACACAAACACCGCAAAAATGTAAAAATAGCCTTGGTCCCAAACGGACAGAAAATGGAAAAGTGATGTGGTCATTAAGGGGTTAAACAATAAAAATTCTGGTGTAGTGTAGACTGTCCCTTTAACAGCACACATCATCTATTAGCATCACTACACATTATTAAAAGGGATCAACATTAGGTCCCTTTAACCAATGAATTGACAATGTAATCTTTACTGGTTAGCTTAGCTCTGCCCATTCACCAGCATTATTAATGCATGATACAAGCACAATATCAGGAGATTAATGAGGCGCACAGGCCCGGGCTGACCATAGGGCATACGACCAGTGGGCCGGAGCAGTTCTGGGCTGGTACTGGTTAGCTTAGCCCTGCCCAGTCACCAGGATTATTTATGCATGATACAAGACCAGCCCTGCGTTGTCTCTTGCTCCCTTCCTGTGTCTGTGAGCCAGATCCCAACTCTCACCCCCTTCCTGTGAGGGATGCTCCCCCTCTATTACATAAAAATGATCCTCCTCACAGTGGTGTACCTGTGCTCTGCCCTTTGGGCAGGGGCATGACTACAGGGGTATCAGAGGTCTCAATAGGCCCACACATTAGCCACTAAGGGCATTTATACAGGGGGGCCTAGTGCTGCCTGGGCTCCACCTGCAATCTGCCGGGCCCCTATGTGTGGCCCCCAGCAAAAGAGGGCATACAGGATATGGAAAGTGTATACATTTGCCTTATGGTGGCAGGACTTCTAGGAAGTAGATAATGTTGTTACTCAGTGGAAGAAGCGCTAGTGAATCACCTTTACTAGACACCTAAAAATCTCAAAACCTCACTATTGGGAAAAGAAATGTGTGATACAAAATGTATTCAGGTGCGCCTATACACCCTAAAGGGATATATAGTCTTCAAGTAGTGTGTCACTTTATCAAACTGAAACTATGTACAATATAAATAGGTAGTAAAAAAAACATAAGTTATGCTTACCAGATAATTTCATTTTATTCTGTATAAGGAGAGTCCATGGCATCATTCCATACTTTTGGGAAATACTGAACCTGGCCACCCGGAGGAGGCAAAGACACCCCAGCCAAAAGCTTAAATACCCCTCCCACTACCCCATAACCCCAGTCATTCTGCCGAGGGAACAAGGAACAGTAGGAGAAATATCAGGGTATAAATGGTGCCAGAAGAAAAACATAATTTAGAGGGCTGCCCATCGGAGAACACGGGCGGAGGCCGTGGACTCCTTATACAGAAGGAAATTAAATTATCTGATAAGCATAATTTATGTTTTCCTTCTTAATATAAAAGGAGAGTCCACGGCATCATTCCTTACTTTTGGGAAAATTATACCCAAGCTCTAGAGGACACTGAATGATAACGGGAGGGATAAAAAGAGAGGCGGACCCTAAACTGAGGGCACCACAGCCTGCAAAATCGTTCTCCCGAAAACTGCTTCAGCCGAAGCAAAAATGAAAAACTTGTAAAATTTAAAAAAGTTATGTAAGGAGGACCAGGTAGCCGCCTTACAAATCTGATCCATAGAAGCCTCGTTCTTAAAGGACCAAGAGGAAGCCACTGCTCTAGTAGAATGAGCCATAATCCTCTGAGGAGGTTTAGGTCTCGCTATCTCATAAGCTAAGCGGATAACACTCCTTAACCAAAAAGATAAGGAAGTCGAAGAGACCTTCTGACCCTTACACTTCCCAGAATAGACAACAAACAAGGAAGAAGTTTGTCTAAAATCCTTAGTAGCCTGAAGATAGAACTTGAAGGCACAAACCACGCCCAAATTATGAAGCAAACGTTCATTTGAAGAAGGATTGGGAAACAAGGAAGGAACAACAATCTTTTGATTGATGTTGCGGTCCGACACGACCTTAGGAAGAAAACCTAACTTAGTACGTAGGACAGTCTTATCAACATGGAACACAAGATAAGGAGGTTCACATTGCAAGGCAGCAATCTCAGATACTCTGTGCGCAGAAGCAATAGCCAGTAGAAAAAGAACCTTCCCGGACAACAGTTTAATGTTAACTTCATGCATAGGCTCAAACGGAGCCCGTTGCAAAACCTTAAGAACAAGATTTAAACTCTGAGGAGCATTAGATCTAAACACAGGTCTGATCCTAGTCAGAGCCTTAACAAAAGCACTGTACATCAGGAAGCTCTGCAAGCCTCTTGTGCAGAAAACAGACAGGGCCGAAATCTGTCCCCTCAGGGAACTAGCAGAAAGGCCCTTCTCCCGAACCTCCTGGAGAAACGCTAGAATCCTGGCAACCTTAACTTTATGCCAGGAAAATCCACGCTCTACACACCAGAATAACTAGGTTCTCCACACCTTATGGTAGATGCGACGAGTAACTGGCTTGTTATGAGCTTGAATGAGAGTATCATTAACTCTCTCAGAAAAACCTCTCTTGGCTAGAACTAAGCGTTCAATCTCCACGCAGTCAGCCTCAGAGAATCTAGATTTTGATGAACAAAAGGACCTTGTTCCAGCAGATCCCTGCGACAAGGTAACTTCCACGGAGGAGATGACATAACCACCAGATCCGCGAACCACGTCCTTCACGGCCATGATGGAGCAATCAGTATCAGATGTGAGCCACTACCTGAGGAAGGAGTGGCAACGGTGGGAAAAAGTAAATTAGACCAAACCTCCAAAGCACTACTAATGCATCTATTAGTTCCACCTGAGGATCCCTGAACCTCGACCCATATCTGGGTAGCTTGGAATTGCGACGAGATGCCATGAGATCTATCTCCGGTGTCCTCCACCTGTTGCATATCTCCACAAACACCTCGGGATGGAGAGACCATTTTCTGCTGGATTGTCTGCTGAGAAAATACGCCTCCCAGTAGTCCACACCCGAAATGTGGATTGCTGACAGCGAACAGCTGTGGGCTTCCACCCCCACTCTAGAATCCGAGATATTTCCCTCATTGCTAGGGAGCTTCTCGTTCCCCCCTGATGGTTGATGTAAGCCACCAAGGTTATATTGTCTGATTGGAATCTGATAAACTGGGACGAACCCAGAAGGGGCCATGCCTTCAGAGCGTTGAAGATTGCCTGAAGTTCCAGTATGTTGATCTGGAGGGAGGATTCCTCCTGAGTACACAGGCCCTGTGCCGTCTTGGCACCCCAAACAGCTCCCCATCCTGATAGACTTGCGTCCGTAGTCACAATCTCCCAGGATGGTCTTAAGATGGATGTCCCTTGAGACAGATGATCTGTACAGAGCCACCAAGAGAGCGATTCTCTCGACCGGTTGTCCAGAGAAATCTGTTGACAGATCCGAATGATCGCCATTCCACTGCCTCAGCATGCACATTTGTAACGGTCTGAGACGGAACCTGGCAAAGGGAATGATGTCCATGCTGGACACCATGAGACCAATCACCTCCATACACTGAGCCACAGGAGGACCTTAAAGAGGTCCGGAGGGCAAGACAAGCCGAAGCCAGCTTGCACCATCTCTGGTCTGTTAGAAAAATCCTCATTTCTATGGAGTCTATTATAGTACCCATGAATTCCACCCTGGTGCATGGTATAAGAGAACTCTTTTCTAAGTTTATCTTCCATCCATGAGACCGAAGAAGATAGAGGAGAAATTCTGAATGGTCTTCCGCCAGACGAAAAGATGGTGCCTGTACCAGAATATCGTCCAAGTATGGAGCTACTTCTATACCCCAGATTCTGGCAATGGCTAGAAGAGCCCCTAGAAACTTTGTAAAAATTCTTGGAGCAGTAGCTAGAACAAACGGAAGTGCAATGAACTGGAAGTGCTGGTCCAGGAACGCAAACTTTAGGAACCGGAAGTGGTCCTTGTGGATTGGATCGTGAAGGTAAGCATCCTTCAGATCTATAGTGGTCATGAACTGTCCTTCCTGAACTAAGGGAAAGATGGACCTTATCGTCTCCATCTTGAACGAGGGGACATTTTGAAATTTGTTTAAGCACTTTAGGTCCAGAATCGGGCGAAAAGTTCCCTCCTTTTTTGGGACCACGAAAAGGTTTGAATAATACCCCAAACCTCTTTCTGTGATAGGCACCGGGACAATAACTCCTAAGGAGGACAGATCCTGTACGCACCCCAGAAAGGCTTCCGTCTCTTCTGGTCTGGAAGACAGGTTTGAGAGGAGGAATCTGCCCTTGGGTGGATGAGACTTGAAACCTATCTTGTATCCCTGAGCTATGACCTCCAGGACCCATGGATCCAGCATGTCCCCAAACCAAGCGTCTGAAAAGAGCGACAGTCTGCTCCCTACACGATCCAGAGCCAGATCGGGGGCCGCCCCTTCATGACAATTTAGTCTCGGCAGGCTTCTTGCTCTGCTTGGACTTATTCCAGGACTGATCCGGCTTCCAAGTACTCTTGGTTTGCTCTGGCATTGGGATTTATCAGAACAAAAGGAATGAAAATTAGAAACTTGTCCCTTAGACTTGTTATTTTTATCTTGCGGTAGGAAGGTACCATTGCCCCCTGTAACCGTAGAGATAATGTCCAGGCCTGGCCCAAATAAAATCTTTCCCTTAAAGGGGAGAGAAAGAAGTCTGGACTTAGAAGTTATGTCCGCAGACCAGGACTTCAACCAGAATGCTCGACGGGCCTGAACCGAAAAGCCAGAAACCTTAGCATTTATGCAAATAATCTGCATGTTTGCATCACAGATAAAAGAATTAGCAATTCTCAATGCCTTAATTCTTTCCTGGATAACATCGAGGGGACCCTCCACCTCAATTAATTCCGATAAGGAGTCGCACCAGTAGGTAGCAGCTCCAGCAACTGCAGCAACAGCCACCGCCAGTTGAAACAAAAATCCTGTATGTCGAAACATTTTTCTTAAAAAAAAGTTTCCATCTTTTTATCCATCAGCTCTTTAAACGATGAGCTATCCTCAAGCGGGATAGTAGTGCATTTGGCAAGCATGCAGATAGCGCCATCCACCTTAGGGACGGAACCCCACAACTCCAATTGAGAGTCCGGGAATCATTTTTTAAAATAAGACGAAGGGGAAAAGGAAGATCCAATCCTGTCCCATTTGTTCTTAATAATGTTCGCCATCTTTACAGGCACAGGAAAAGTTAGGCACTATCCTGTCCTCATAAACTGTCTAATTTAGGAATCAAAGGTTCCTCAGGCAGCTTGACCTCTGGAACCTCTAGTGTAGACAGAACTTCCTTTAGAAGAATGCGTAAGTGTTCAATCTTCAATCTAAAAGGCTGGTTCCTCCGCAGCAGGAGGCTTAGAGGCGGCAGAATCCGTCCCAGAAAGTTCATACTCTGAAGTCTTAGAGTGAACCTCATCCTCGGATAACTGAGATAGAGCAGTTAAACCCCGAGGCAGGAGAGCTATGTTTATCCTTTCGCTTGTGCTTAGCAGGGCGAGGTAAAGCACTGATGGCCACAGATAATGCAATTTGTAACTGCGCAGTAAAATCTGGAGGTAAAATGCCTCCTCCAGATGGAGGATTAGTAGTGCTACGCGAAGCTGCATGTGTCGAAGGAGATGAATGTAGGGTACACACCTCACGGGATGGCGAGCCCTCAGAGGTGGACAGCTCAGTGGAATCAAAGGGGTTAACCTTCTTTGATAAAATAACTTTGTCAAGGCATGTGGAACATTACTGAGAGGGCGGGTATACCAAGGCCTCCTCACAATATAAACAGGTATTACTCTTTGTAATAGAGGGAGTACCCTCTAATACAGAGCTTTCCAAACTTTTCATGTTGGTGACACTTTTTAGACCTACATCATTTCGCGACACTTTAATAAATTATATAATAACATAATGTATTTACGAGTAACAGTATGTATGTGCAAGAATTAAAAAAAAAAAAGTTTAATAACACCAATAGCTACTTACTATTTTAATGGGATGTATAAGGTTGATGGGATGAACACAGTTTTTGAATATTTAGGGGAATATAAGATAAAGACACTCGCATTTCATCATTAAGCATTTAAGCTTCCACTTCCTATCCATATATCAAGAGCAGGAGCCGCAATGCACTACTGGGAGCTAGCTGCCAAAAAAAAAAAAACACTTTTTGACTTCAGCTCAACGTTTAAGCTGCTGCCCTCAGAGCTCTGCGAGTCCGACTGACTACTGCCCATGCTGCAAACACACTGCTATCCCACTCATTGGCTACACGTGCAGTCAGGAGCCAATGTGCCGCCAATGGGAATAGTTTCAGTTCCAGCTGAGCCGCGCCAATAGGTTAAGATGATCTGTGACCCACTAGGTATCAATCACGTGTCAATCACATGATATGCGTAGCAGGCAGGCGAAAAGTCGGAAACCAAAAAAAATAATGCTGAAGCAGGGACACACCTAAACACTGCCACCGACACACTAATGTGTCCCGACACAGTTTGGAAAGCACTGCTCTTATACATCAGAATCCTCCATAGCTTGAGCTAATAACAGGGACACAGAAAATAAATGATCTTTATTTCTCAAATAAAAAACAGAATTTATGCTTACCTGATAAATTACTTTCTCCAACGGTGTGTCCGGTCCACGGCGTCATCCTTACTTGTGGGATATTCTCTTCCCCAACAGGAAATGGCAAAGAGCCCAGCAAAGCTGGTCACATGATCCCTCCTAGGCTCCGCCCACTCCAGTCATTCGACCGACGGAAAGGAGGAAATATATATAGGAGAAATCATATGATACCGTGGTGACTGTAGTTAGAGAAAATAATCCATCAGACCTGATTAAAAAAACCAGGGCGGGCCGTGGACCGGACACACCGTTGGAGAAAGTAATTTATCAGGTAAGCATAAATTCTGTTTTCTCCAACATAGGTGTGTCCGGTCCACGGCGTCATCCTTACTTGTGGGAACCAATACCAAAGCTTTAGGACACGGATGAAGGGAGGGCGCAAATCAGGTCACCTAAACGGAAGGCACCACAGCTTGCAAAACCTTTCTCCCAAAAATAGCCTCCGAAGAAGCAAAAGTATCAAATTTGTAAAATTTGGCAAAAGTGTGCAGTGAAGACCAAGTCGCTGCCTTACATATCTGGTCAACAGAAGCCTCGTTCTTGAAGGCCCATGTGGAAGCCACAGCCCTAGTGGAGTGAGCTGTGATTTTTTCAGGAGGCTGCCGTCCGACAGTCTCATAAGCCAATCGGATAATGCTTTTAAGCCAAAAGGAAAGAGAGGTAGAAGTCGCTTTTTGACCTCTCCTTTTACCAGAATAAACAACAAACAAGGAAGATGTTTGTCTGAAATCTTTAGTAGCCTCTAAATAGAACTTTAGAGCACGGACTACGTCCAAATTGTGTAACAAACGTTCCTTCTTTGAAACTGGATTCGGACACAAAGAAGGTACAACTATCTCCTGGTTAATATTTTTGTTAGAAACAACTTTCGGAAGAAAACCAGGCTTAGTACGCAAAACCACCTTATCTGCATGGAACACCAGATAGGGCGGAGAACACTGCAGAGCAGATAACTCTGAAACTCTTCTAGCAGAAGAAATTGCAACCAAAAACAAAACTTTCCAAGATAATAACTTAATATCTACGGAATGTAAGGGTTCAAAGGGAACCCCTTGAAGAACTGAAAGAACTAGATTCAGACTCCAGGGAGGAGTCAAAGGTCTGTAAACAGGCTTGATTCTAACCAAAGCCTGAACAAATGCTTGAACGTCTGGCACAGCTGCCAGCCTTTTGTGAAGTAAAACAGATAAAGCAGAGATCTGTCCCTTCAGAGAACTTGCAGATAATCCTTTCTCCAAACCTTCTTGTAGAAAGGATAGAATCTTAGGAATTTTAATCTTGTTCCATGGGAATCCTTTAGATTCACACCAACAGATATATTTTTTCCATATTTTATGGCAAATTTTTCTAGTTACAGGCTTTCTAGCCTGAATCAGAGTATCTATTACAGAATCTGAAAACCCACGCTTTGATAAAATCAAGCGTTCAATCCCCAAGCCGTCAGTTGGAGGGAAACCAGATTCGGATGTTCGAATGGACCTTGAACAAGAAGGTCCTGTCTCAAAGGTAGCTTCCATGGTGGAGCCGATGACATATTCACCAGGTCTGCATACCAAGTCCTGCGTGGCCACGCAGGAGCTATCAAGATCACCGAAGCCCTCTCCTGATTGATCCTGGCTACCAGCCTGGGAATGAGAGGAAACGGTGGGAATACATAAGCTAGGTTGAAGGTCCAAGGTGCTACTAGTGCATCTACTAGAGTCGCCTTGGGATCCCTGGATCTGGACCCGTAGCAAGGAACCTTGAAGTTCTGACGAGACGCCATCAGATCCATGTCTGGAATGTCCCATAATTGAGATATTAGGGCAAAGATTTCCGGATGGAGTTCCCACTCCCCCGGATGGAAAGTCTGACGACTCAGAAAATCCGCTTCCCAATTTTCCACTCCTGGGATGTGGATTGCAGACAAGTGGCAGGAGTGATCCTCCGCCCATTGAATTATTTTGGTCACTTCTTCCATCGCCAGGGAACTCCTTGTTCCCCCCTGATGGTTGATATTCCAGAACGTTTATCGGGAGAAGAGATTCTTCCCGAGACCATAGACCCTGAGCTTTCAGGGGTTCCCAGACCGCGCCCCAGCCCACCAGACTGGCGTCGGTCGTGACAATGACCCACTCTGTTCTGCGGAAGCTCATTCCCTGTGACAGATTGTCCAGGGTCAGCCACCACCGGAGTGAATCTCTGGTCTTTTAATCTACTTGAAACGTCGGAGACAAGTCTGTATAATCCCCATTCCACTGTCTGAGCATGCACAGTTGTAATGGTCTTAGATGAATTCGTGCAAAAGGAACTATGTCCATTGTTGCAACCATCAATCCTATTACTTCCATGCACTGCGCTATGGAAGGACGAGGAACAGAATGAAGTACTTGACAAGAACTTAGAAGTTTTGATTTTCTGACCTCTGTCAGAAAGATCCTCATTTCTAAGGAATCTATTATTGTTCCCAAGAAGGGAACTCTTGTTGACGGGGACAGAGAACTTTTTTCTTTGTTCACCTTCCATCCGTGAGATCTGAGAAAGGCTAGGACGATGTCCGTATGAGCCTTTGCTTTTGACAGGGACGACGCTTGAATCAGGATGTCGTCCAAGTAAGGTACTACTGCAATGCCCCTTGGTCTTAGAACCGTTAGAAGAGACCCTAGTACCTTTGTGAAAATCCTTGGAGCAGTGGCTAATCCGAATGGAAGTGCCACAAACTGGTAATGCTTGTCCAGAAAAGCGAACCGTAGGAACTGATGATGTTCCTTGTGGATAGGAATAGGTAGGTACGCATCCTTTAAATCCACGGTAGTCATAAATTGATTTTCCTGGATAGTAGGTAGGATCGTTCGAATAGTTTCCATTTTGAACGATGGTACCCAGAGAAATTTGTTTAGGATCTTCAGATCCAAAATTGGTCTGAATGTTCCCTCTTTTTTGGGAACTATGAACAGATTGGAATAAAAACCCATTCCTTGTTCTCTTATTGGAACTGGATGTATCACTCCCATCTTTAACAGGTCTTCTACACAATGTAAGAATGCCTGTCTCTTTATTTGGTTTGAAGATAATTGAGACCTGTGGAACCGTCCCCTTGGGGGTAGTTCCTTGAATTCCAAGAGATAACCTTGAGAAACTATTTCTAGCGCCCAAGGATCCTGAACATCTCTTGCCCAAGCCTGAGCAAAGAGAGAAAGTCTGCCCCCTACTAGATCCGGTCCCGGATCGGGGGCTATCCCTTCATGCTGTTTTGGTAGCAGTGATAGGCTTCTTGGCCTGCTTACCCTTGTTCCAGCCTTGCATTGGTTTCCAGGCTGGTTTGGGTTGTGAAGTATTACCCTCTTGCTTAGAGGATACAGAATTAGAGACTGGTCCGTTTCTGCGAAAGGAACGAAAATTAGGCTTATTTTTAGCCTTAAAAGACCTATCCTGTGGGAGGGCGTGGCCCTTTCCCCCAGTGATGTCTGAAATAATCTCTTTCAAATCAGGTCCAAATAATGTTTTACCCTTGAAAGGAATGTTAAGCAATTTTGTCTTGGAAGACACATCCGCTGACCAAGACTGTAGCCAAAGCGCTCTGCGCGCCACGATAGCAAACCCTGAATTTTTCGCCGCTAATTTAGCTGATTGCAAAGCGGCATCTAAAACAAAAGAGTTAGCCAATTTAAGTGCTTGAACTCTGTCCATAACCTCCTCATACGAAGATTCTTTATTGAGCGATTTTTCTAGTTCTTCGAACCAGAAACACGCTGCCGCAGTGACAGGAACAATGCATGAAATTGGTTGTAGAAGGTAACCTTGCTGTACAAAAATCTTTTTAAGCAAACCCTCTAATTTCTTATCCATAGGATCTTTGAAAACACAACTATCTTCAATAGGAATAGTAGTGCGTTTGTTTAGAGTAGAAACCGCCCCCTCGACCTTGGGGACTGTCTGCCATAAGTCCTTTCTGGGGTCGACTATAGGAAATAATTTCTTAAATATAGGGGGGGGAACAAAAGGTATGCCAGGCCTTTCCCACTCTTTATTTACTATGTCCGCCACCCGCTTGGGTATAGGAAAAGCGTCGGGGGGCACCGGAACCTCTAGGAACTTGTCCATCTTACATAATTTCTCTGGAATGACCAAATTGTCACAATCATCCAGAGTAGATAAAACCTCCTTAAGCAGTGCGCGGAGATGTTCTAATTTAAATTTAAATGTCACAACATCAGGTTCAGCTTGTTGAGAAATTTTTGCTGACTCTGAAATTTCTCCTCAGACAAAACCTCCCTCATGGCCCCTTCAGATTGGTGTGAGGGTATGTCAGAACAGTTATCATCAGCGTCCTCTTGCTCTTCAGTGTTTAAAACAGAGCAATCGCGCTTTCTCTGATAAGTAGGCATTTTGGATAAAATGTTTGCTATAGAGTTATCCATTACAGCCGTTAATTGTTGCATGGTAATAAGAATTGGCGCACTAGATGTACTAGGGGCCTCTTGTGTGGGCAAAACTGGTGTAGACACAGAAGGGGATGATGTAGTATCATGTTTACTCCCCTCATTTGAGGAATCATCTTGGGCAATATCATTATCTGTGGCACTAATGTCCTTACTTTGTTTGGACACTATGGCACAATTATCACATATATTTAAATGTGGAAACACCTTGGCTTTCATACATAAAAAACATAGCTTATCTGATGGTACAGACATGTTAAACAGGCTTAAACTTGTCAACAAGCACAAAAAACGTTTTAAAATAAAAACCGTTACTGTCACTTTAAATTTTAAACTGAACACACTTTATTACTGAATATGTGAAAAAGTATGAAGGAATTGTTCAAAATTCACCAAATTTTCACCACAGTGTCATAAAGCCTTAAAAGTATTGCACACCAAATTTGAAAGCTTTAACCCTTAAAATAACGGAACCGGAGCCGTTTTTACATTTAACCCCTATTTAGTCCCAGGAATCTGCTTTGCTGAGACCCAACCAAGCCCAGAGGGGAATACAATACCAAATGATGCCTTCTATATGCTTTTTCAGTGGATCTGAGCTCCTCACACATGCATTTGCATGCCTTGTTCTCCAAAAACAACTGCGCATTAGTGGCGCGAAAATGAGGCTCTGCCTATGACTAGAAAAGGCCCCCAGTGAAAAAGGTGTCCAATACAGTGCCTGCCGTTTTTTTAATACAATTCTCAATATTAAAATAACTCTTCAAAGTTATAATCCATAAAATATGCTAATAAAGTAATCGTTTTAGCCCAGAAAAATGTCTACCAGTCTTTAAAGCCCTTGTAAAGCCCTTTATTCTTATTTATTTAAACTAAGAAAATGGCTTACCGGATCCCATAGGGAAAATGACAGCTTCCAGCATTACCAAGTCTTGTTAGAAATGTGTCATACCTCAAATAGCAAAGTCTGCCTACTGTTTCCCCCAACTGAAGTTACTTCATCTCAACAGTCCTGTGTGGAAACAGCCATCGATTTTAGTAACGGTTGCTAAAATCATCTTCCTCTTACAAACAGAAATCTTCATCTCTTTTCTGTTTCAGAGTAAATAGTACATACCAGCACTATTTTAAAATAACAAACTCTTGATTGAAGAATAAAACTACATTTAAACACCAAAAAACTCTAAGCCATCTCCGTGGAGATGTTGCCTGTACAACGGCAAAGAGAATGACTGGAGTGGGCGGAGCCTAGGAGGGATCATGTGACCAGCTTTGCTGGGCTCTTTGCCATTTCCTGTTGGGGAAGAGAATATCCCACAAGTAAGGATGACGCCGTGGACCGGACACACCTATGTTGGAGAAAAATGGCACCTTTATACTCCCTATGGCTGGGGCACTCACCACCTCCTGTGACCCAGACAATACAGAGAAACAGCGTCTTCTCCGACAGCCAGCTCGGTCAGGAAGGAGAAAGTGAAAGTGTGACCACTCCCGGTCACATGGTGCGCAAGGCAGGACCATCCCTGCTATGAGAAAAAGTGCGCCAAGCTGCGCAACGCTCAAAGTGAAAGTAAAAACCTGTACGTTCCAACCTCAGCCTATGAGCCTAATAACATCTCACAAAATCAAAGCAACACATTTGATTAATCCCCACTGTTCAATAATCCCCCCTCAGGGGATATTAACCCATGATTCTCTTAAGAAAAAAAAGGAGCCACACCGACCCTGTCTTCTAGCGTTTTCAATATACGTAAAAATTGAAACGATCTTGCCGGAATCCATGCTGTGGAACAGAAACACAGCTTAAGTGTGACAATCTTGTAGCATTGCTCCTGACATGGAGTTGAGTGAGAACAAGCAGGCAGTGAAACTCGTCAACACCGATTGCTTAGGAGCTGTTAGTAGGCAGTCTAGATGGGTTCGCAGAAAGACTCTCCCTGCATCTACAGACTAACTTTCTCAATGCTCTCACTGAGAGGCTGACAAGACTACTTAAAACTCCAGTCCCATATCGAAGGGCAGATACTCTTCCTAAGGAACTACTCCAAAATCTTCTGACACTTCTCTGCCCGCCTCCTGTGACGAAAGGCAAAGAATGACTGGGGTTATGGGGAAGTGGGAGGGGTATTTAAACCTTTGGCTGGGGTGTCTTTGCCTCCTCCTGGTGGCCAGGTTCAGTATTTCCACTGGCCAGTGGAAAGATAATTAAAAGCAAACACAGTAAAAGGATATGCCTAGCTCTTCAGATCACAACGGTATTTATAAACCGTATATTTTCTAACTGTAATGGTGGATCGACACTTAAAAAACAATCAGATTTTTTTAACTTCAAGCAGTTAAAGGGAAAAAGCAACTTATTCTTTGCCTTTCTCAGCTATACCCGCTGCTTACTTTGTGGCACCTCCTTGAGCCTGGATCTTGTGTGGTCTCTCTGGCCCTGACCTCTTTGGGGTGTGTTCCGTTAGATCCAATATGGCTCCTGCTTATCGTTCAAACTTTCAGTCGATAGCTGGAAGGTTATTTCTCTCCGTGTATACTTCTGAGCACACAGAGAGCTAGCGACTGAAAGTTTGAATGCTGAGTGCACAGGAGCCGTATTGGATCTAACGGAACAATCCCCAATGAGGTCAAGAGGTCAGGGCTAGCCACGCTGAAGCAGCACGGCATCACAAACGCCCGGTAAACCATAGACGGAGAGACCACTAAAGATCCACGCTCAAGGAGTTGCCATAAAGTAAGCAGCGGGTATAGCTGAGAAAGGTGTCCACAAAAAGGAATTTCTCCAGCTGTGATAAAAAACAGAATTTATGCTTACCTGATAAATTACTTTCTCCAACGGTGTGTCCGGTCCACGGCGTCATCCTTACTTGTGGGATATTCTCTTCCCCAACAGGAAATGGCAAAGAGTCCCAGCAAAGCTGGTCACATGATCCCTCCTAGGCTCCGCCCACCCCAGTCATTCGACCGACGGACAGGAGGAAATATATATAGGAGAAACCATATGATACCGTGGTGACTGTAGTTAGAGAAAATAATTCATCAGACCTGATTAAAAAACCAGGGCGGGCCATGGACCGGACACACCGTTGGAGAAAGTAATTTATCAGGTAAGCATAAATTCTGTTTTCTCCAACATTGGTGTGTCCGGTCCACGGCGTCATCCTTACTTGTGGGAACCAATACCAAAGCTTTAGGACACGGATGAAGGGAGGGAGCAAATCAGGTCACCTAAACGGAAGGAACCACAGCTTGCAAAACCTTTCTCCCAAAAATAGCCTCCGAAGAAGCAAAAGTATCAAATTTGTAAAATTTGGCAAAAGTGTGCAGTGAAGACCAAGTCGCTGCCTTACATATCTGGTCAACAGAAGCCTCGTTCTTGAAGGCCCATGTGGAAGCCACAGCCATAGTGGAGTGAGCTGTGATTCTTTCAGGAGGCTGCCGTCCGGCAGTCTCATAAGCCAATCGGATGATGCTTTTAAGCCAAAAGGAAAGAGAGGTAGAAGTCGCTTTTTGACCTCTCCTTTTACCAGAATAAACAACAAACAAGGAAGATGTTTGTCTGAAATCTTTAGTAGCCTCTAAATAGAACTTTAGAGCACGGACAACGTCCAAATTGTGTAACAAACGTTCCTTCTTTGAAACTGGATTCGGACACAAAGAAGGTACAACTATCTCCTGGTTAATATTTTTGTTAGAAACAACTTTAGGAAGAAAACCAGGCTTAGTACGCAAAACCACCTTATCTGCATGGAACACCAGATAAGGAGGAGAACACTGCAGAGCAGATAACTCTGAAACTCTTCTAGCAGAAGAAATTGCAACCAAAAACAAAACTTTCCAAGATAGTAACTTAATATCTATGGAATGTAAGGGTTCAAACGGAACCCCTTGAAGAACTGAAAGAACTAGATTTAGACTCCAGGGAGGAGTCAAAGGTCTGTAAACAGGCTTGATCCTAACCAGAGCCTGAACAAATGCTTGAACATCTGGCACAGCTGCCAGTCTTTTGTGTAGTAAGACAGATAAAGCAGAGATCTGTCCCTTTAGGGAACTTGCAGATAATCCTTTCTCCAAACCTTCTTGAAGAAAGGAGAGAATCTTAGGAATTTTTATCTTATTCCATGGGAATCCTTTGGATTCACACCAACAGATATATTTTTTCCATATTTTATGGTAAATTTTTCTAGTTACAGGTTTTCTGGCCTGAACCAGAGTATCTATCACCGAATCTGAAAACCCACGCTTTGATAGAATCAAGCGTTCAATCTCCAAGCCGTCAGTTGGAGGGAGACCAGATTTGGGTGTTCGAATGGACCTTGAACAAGAAGGTCCTGTCTCAAAGGTAGCTTCCATGGTGGAGCCGATGACATATTCACCAGGTCTGCATACCAAGTCCTGCGTGGCCACGCAGGAGCTATCAAGATCACCGAGGCCCTCTCCTGATTGATCCTGGCTACCAGCCTGGGAATGAGAGGAAACGGTGGGAATACGTAAGCTAGGTTGAAAGTCCAAGGTGCTACTAGTGCATCTACTAGAGTCGCCTTGGGATCCCTGGATCTGGACCCGTAGCAAGGAACCTTGAAGTTCTGACGAGACGCCATCAGATCCATGTCTGGAATGCCCCATAATTGAGTTATTTGGGCAAAGATTTCCGGATGGAGTTCCCACTCCCCCGGATGAAATGTCTGACGACTCAGAAAATCCGCTTCCCAATTTTCCACTCCTGGGATGTGGATCGCAGACAAGCGGCAGGAGTGATCCTCCGCCCATTGAATTATTTTGGTCACTTCTTTCATCGCCAGGGAACTCTTTGTTCCCCCTTGATGATTGATATAAGCAACAGTCGTCATGTTGTCTGATTGGAACCTTATGAATTTGGCCTTTGCTAGTTGAGGCCAAGCTCTGAGAGCATTGAATATCGCTCTCAGTTCCAGAATGTTTATCGGGAGAAGAGACTCTTCCCGAGACCATAGACCCTGAGCTTTCAGGGATTCCCAGACCGCACCCCAGCCCACTAGACTGGCGTCGGTCGTGACAATGACCCACTCTGGCCTGCGGAAGCTCATTCCCTGGGACAGATGGTCCAGGGTCAGCCACCAACGGAGTGAATCTCTGGTCTTTTGATCTACTTGAATCATTGGAGACAAGTCTGTATAATCCCCATTCTACTGTTTGAGCATGCACAGTTGTAATGGTCTTAGATGAATTTGTGCAAAAGGAACTATGTCCATTGTTGCAACCATCAATCCTATTACTTCCATGCACTGCGCTATGGAAGGATGAGGAACAGAATGAAGCACTTGACAAGAGCTTAGAAGTTTTGATTTTCTGACCTCTGTCAGAAAAATCCTCATTTCTAAGGAATCTATTATTGTTCCCAAGAAGGGAACTCTTGTTGACGGGGACAGAGAACTCTTTTCTTTGTTCACCTTCCATCCGTGAGATGTGAGAAAGGCTAGAACGATGTCCGTATGAGCCTTTGCCTTTGACAGGGACGACGCTTGTATTAGAATGTCGTCCAAGTAAGGTACTACTGCAATGCCCCTTGGTCTTAGAACCGCTAGAAGGGACCCTAGCACCTTTGTGAAAATCCTTGGAGCAGTGGCTAATCCGAATGGAAGAGCCACAAACTGGTAATGTTTGTCCAGAAAAGCGAACCTTAGGAACTGATGATGTTCCTTGTGGATAGGGATATGTAGGTACGCATCCTTTAGATCCATGGTAGTCATAAATTGACTTTCCTGGATGGTGGGTAGAATCGTTCGAATAGTTTCCATTTTGAACGATGGTACCCTGAGAAATTTGTTTAGGATCTTCAAATCCAAAATTGGTCTGAAAGTTCCTTCTTTTTTGGGAACTACGAACAGATTGGAATAAAATCCCATTCCTTGTTCCTTTATTGGAACTGGGTGTATCACTCCCATCTTTAACAGGTCTTCTACACAATGTAAGAATGCCTGTCTCTTTATTTGGTTTGAGGATAAGTGAGACTTGTGGAACCTTCCCCTTGGGGGTAGTTCCTTGAATTCCAGGAGATAACCTTGAGAAACTATTTCTAGCGCCCAAGGATCCTGAACATCTCTTGCCCAAGCCTGAGCAAAGAGAGAGAGTCTGCCCCCCACCAGATCCGGTCCCGGATCGGGGGCTACTCCTTCATGCTGTCTTGTTAGCAGTGGCAGGCTTCTTGGCCTGCTTACCTTTGTTCCAGCCTTGCATTGGTTTCCAGGCTGGTTTGGGTTGTGAGGCATTACCCTCTTGCTTAGAGGATGCAGAATTAGAGGCTGGTCCATTTCTGCGAAAGGGACGAAAGTTAGGCTTATTTTTAGCCTTAAAAGACCTATCCTGTGGAAGGGCGTGGCCCTTTCCCCCAGTGATGTCTGAAATAATCTCTTTCAAATCAGGTCCAAATAAAGTTTTACCTTTGAAAGGAATGTTAAGTAATTTTGTCTTGGATGACACATCCGCTGACCAAGACTTTAGCCAAAGCGCTCTGCGCGCCACAATAGCAAACCCTGAATTTTTCGCCGCTAATTTTGCTAATTGCAAAGCGGCATCTAAAATAAAAGAGTTAGCCAATTTAAGTGCGTGAACTCTGTCCATAACCTCCTCATATGGAGTTTCTCTACTGAGCGACTTTTCTAGTTCCTCGAACCAGAACCACGCTGCCGTAGTGACAGGAACAATGCATGAAATTGGTTGTAGAAGGTAGCCTTGCTGTACAAAAATCTTTTTAAGCAAACCTTCCAATTTTTTATCCATAGGATCTTTGAAAGCACAACTATCTTCGATAGGAATAGTAGTGCGTTTGTTTAGAGTAGAAACTGCCCCCTCGACCTTGGGGACTGTCTGCCATAAGTCCTTTCTGGGGTCGACTATAGGAAATAATTTCTTAAATATAGGGGGAGGAACAAAAGGTATGCCGGGCTTTTCCCACTCTTTATTTACTATGTCCGCCACCCGCTTGGGTATAGGAAAAGCGTCGGGGGGCACCGGAACCTCTAGGAACCTGTCCATCTTGCATAATTTCTCTGGAATGACCAAATTGTCACAATCATCCAGAGTAGATAACACCTCCTTAAGCAGTGCGCGGAGATGTTCTAATTTAAATTTAAATGTCACAACATCAGGTTCAGCTTGATGAGAAATTTTTCCTGAATCTGAAATTTCTCCCTCAGACAAAACCTCCCTCATGGCCCCTTCAGATTGGTGTGAGGGTATGACAGAACAATTATCATCAGCGTCCTCTTGCTCTTCAGTGTTTAAAACAGAGCAATCGCGCTTTCTCTGATAAGTAGGCATTTTGGATAAAAGATTTGCTATGGAGTTATCCATTACAGCCGTTAATTGTTGCATGGTAATAAGTATTGGCGCACTAGATGTAATAGGGGCCTCCTGCATGGGCAAAACTGGTGTAGACACAGTAGGAGATGATGTAGTATCATGTTTACTCCCCTCATTTGAGGAATCATCTTGGGCAATATCATTATTTGTGGCAGTACTGTCCTTACTTTGTTTGGACGCTATGGCACAATTATCACATAAATTTAAATGGGGAGACACATTGGCTTTCATACATATAGAACATAGCTTATCTGAAGGTATAGACATGTTAAACAGGCTTAAACTTGTCAACAATGCACAAAAAACGTTTTAAAATAAAACCGTTACTTTCACTTTAAATTTCAAACAGAAAACACTTTATTACTGAATATGTGAAAAAGTATGAAGGAATTGTTCAAAAATTACCAAATTTTCACCACAGTGTCTTAAAGCCTTAAAAGTATTGCACACCAAATTTCAGAGCTTTAACCCTTAAAATAACGGAACCGGAGCCATTTTTCAATTTAACCCCTATACAGTCCCAGATACAGTCTTTGCTAAGACCCAACCAAGCCCTGAGGGGAATACGATACCAAATGACGCCTTCTAAAAGCTTTTTCAGAGATTCTTAGATCCACACACATGCATCTGCATGCCCTGTTCTCAAAAAACAACTGCGCATTAATGGCGCGAAAATGAGGCTCAGTCTATGACTAGAAAGGCCCCCTGACTGAAAAAGGTGTCCAATACAGTGCCTGCCGTTTTATAAACGTTCCCCAAGATTATAAATGTCAATTGTTAGCCTAAATTTGAATAATATGCACAAATAAAGCAATCGATTTAGCCCATAAAAATGTCTACCAGTTTTTTAGCCCATATTAAGCCCTTTATTCTGTTTGTTTTTGACTAAGAAAATGGCTTACCGGTCCCCATGAGGGGAAATGACAGCCTTCCAGCATTACACAGTCTTGTTAGAAATATGGCTAGTCATACCTTAAGCAGAAAAGTCTGCTAACTGTTTCCCCCAACTGAAGTTACTTCATCTCAACAGTCCTATGTGGAAACAGCAACCGATTTTAGTTACTGTCTGCTAAAATCATCTTCCTCTTACAAACAGAAATCTTCATCCTTTTCTGTTTCAGAGTAAATAGTACATACCAGCACTATTTTAAAATAACAAACACTTGATAGAAGAATAAAAACTACATTTAAACACCAAAAAACTCTTAACCATCTCCGTGGAGATGTTGCCTGTGCAACGGCAAAGAGAATGACTGGGGTGGGCGGAGCCTAGGAGGGATCATGTGACCAGCTTTGCTGGGACTCTTTGCCATTTCCTGTTGGGGAAGAGAATATCCCACAAGTAAGGATGACGCCGTGGACCGGACACACCAATGTTGGAGAAAGACCTTTATTGTTTAAACAGGGTCCATAGACAAAGCAACGTTTCGGGCTACTACCTAGCCCTTTCTCAAGCTTAACTGATAACCTAGCTGAGAAAGGCAAAGAATAAGCAGCTTTTACCGGTAACTGCCTGAAGTTAAAAAAATCTCTGATTGTTCTTTTTTAGTGTCAATTCACCATTACAGTTTGAAAATATACATTTAAATACCGTTGTGATCTGAAGACCTAGGCATATCCTTGGACTGTGTTGGCTTTTAATTATCTTTCCACTGGCCAGTGATGAATTATTTGTTTATCCATTTTAAATTGTATGTGTAATTGAATGTAATTTATACATATATATATATATATATATATATATATATACACATACATACATACACACACACACTTTTTATTCATTTGGCGGGTAATAGCATATATAAAGATTATTTATGATAATATATTAGGTTGAATAGTGATTTATTTTTTGCTACGTATTTATATTGTATATAGTTTCCGTTTGTTTGATAAAGTGACACACTACTTTAAGACTATATATCCCTTTAATTAGGGTGTATAGACGCACCTGAATAAATTTTGTATCACAGGATTTCTTAGAAGGTCACCATATTTGTACAGGAAGCCTGTGCAGGTGAATATTCTCTGGTTTAGACAAACAAAGGGGAAGAAAGACAGTCACAGAGAAGCGGTTCAAATTGATGGTGCTTGTTAATATCTAAATGCTTGTCTTTGTGCGACTGTGGGCGTCTGGGGCACTGAGGGGGCGCGATTGTGGGCGTCTGGGGCACTTTGTGTGCATTGGGTGCTTTTGGATGCCTGTAATCAGTTCTTTATTTAAATATGACCTTCAATACCTTCTGTTTGTTTTTTTTTAGCTTTCATTTAACTTTGTACCAAATAATTATAACCAATTTAGAAAATACAGTGACAGAAGGGTGTTATACACTTTAAATGTTTTTGTAAATCAAACTAGTACATTATATGTTTCAGTTAAATAACAAAAGGGGGTAGGAGTGGGTTGATCTGCCTAAAAATGCCCGGCCAATATTTGGTCTCAGTCTGACCCTGAATAGGCATGTGCATTCAAATGATATCTTCTGATTTTTTTTTTTGGGGGGGCGTGATTACATTTTTGAGGGGCATTATCAGCAGAGGCATTTTGTGATTGTGATCTTGGGGGAAAAAACACTGACATCAGAAATAATATTTAGCATAAAACTGATACATTATGATCAACCCCTGAATGTGTACAAGGGTTGCTATCACGCCACAATTGCACATAAAAAGCTGGTGATAAGTGGGTTGTCACTGGGTTTACTAATGGATTGTAATAACGCTGCTGTATTGTCACCATACACAGTACATGGGGAATTATCACTGCACGATCACACGTAAAAAGCTTGTGATAATTGTGCTGTCACTGGGTTTGCAAATGGATTGGAATGACTGACTGACCTCTCTGAGACAAACCATACAAAGGACTATGTATATGAGCTGATGGATTGGAATGGGGGGGCTCATGTCATGACAAATAGGCATCTGTATTTACTGAACAAGCTGGGAGTGGTCAGATGGGAACTAGAATGTTCAATGTAAGTTTTTTTTATACAACAATATTTTGTCATCTTGTTGTTCAGTGACCACCTAGTGCTGTACCTATATCTCTGTGTGACAATAAGGACATAAGTTAGTGACGGTCACATGTGACATACTCATGTAATTATTTTATATTTACAGCAGAAGTTCTGGGTGCTGCTGTCACATAACCAGTAATAATTTAGTTAAGTTCCATTACTAATATAGTTCCTGTAAATGACACCTCACAGTCTAGTATCTCACAGTAGCTACAAGTAATAGAAATAAGCAGCAAGTGACAATCAGACTCTCTTAGATCAAGTGCAGTGATTGGCTGAGGAATCTAATTTACCCCTCACTGATGCTTCTAAACTTCTCATTGCTCCCGTTATTGGTAACACTCACCCCAAAGCACAGTAAGTGGCTCCTTCAGGCTGCTGTGATCCACATGACAGGAGAAACTGTCCCCATCCTTAGGTATCACCTCCACAGTGACCCTGAGCTGATAGGTCCCATCAGGGTTGGGGAGGACCTGTGCTGCCTCCTCTGACATTAAATCGATTTCTCCGTTCTTCACCCACTTGACATCCACAGCTTTAGGGTAAAACCCGTACACCCGGCAGTGAAGCTTTGTCACAGTGTCTGATTGGTGACCGGAAACCTTCACTTGTGAGAGAACTAATAAAGATAAAACACATTATTACTGATTATATGTGAGATAACTAATAAAGATAAAACACATTATTACTGATATTATATGAGAGAACTAATAAAGATAAAACACATTATTACTGATATTATGGGCTCCATGTACGAAGCAGCGAAAGCTGCTCCGGAGCCTTTGCGGGGCAGGTTCGCATATGCGAGCCTGCTTCCCACAATGTAAGAAGCAGCGGTCATTAGACCGCTGCTTCCTACAGCCTACGCCACCTCTTAGGTGGCGAAGTAAAATCACCGAGAGCACGCTCGCTCTCGGTGATTGACAGCCCCTTCAGTCGCGTGATTGGTTGCGCGATTGAAGGGGCGGGCATTACACACTCCGATGAGTGTGTAATGGTACATACGGGCAAGCGGATCAATAGATCCGCTGCCCGTGTGTAGCGGAGGCGGGCGGACAGCTTCGCGAGTTAAGAAGCTGTCCGCCCGCCTCATAGTACATGGCGCCCTATGTGAGAGAACTAATAGAGACAAAACACATTATTACTGATATTATGTGAGAGAACTAATAAAGATAAAACACATTATTACTGATATTATGTGAGAGAACTAATAAAGATAAAACACATTATTACTGATATTATGTGAGAGAACTAATAAAGATAAAACACATTATTACTGATATTATGTGAGAGAACTAATAAAAATAAAACACATTATTACTGATATTATGTGAGAGAACTAATAAAGATAAAACACATTATTACTTATATTATGTGAGAGAACTAATAAAGATAAAACACATTATTACTGATATTCTGTGAGAGAACTAATAAAGATAAAACACATTATTACTATATTATGTGAGAGAACTAATAAAGATAAAACACATTATTACTTATATTATGTGAGAGAACTAATAGAGACAAAACACATTATTACTGATATTATGTGAGAGAACTAATAAAGATAAAACACATTATTACTTATGTGAGAGAACTAATAAAGATAAAACACATTATTACTGATATTATGTGAGAACTAATAAAGATAAAACACATTATTACTGATATTATATGAGAGAACTAATAAAGATAAAACACATTATTACTTATGTGAGAGAACTAATAAAGATAAAACACATTATTACTGATATTATGTGAGAGAACTAATAAAGATAAAGCACATTATTACTGATATTGTGTGAGAGAACTAATAAAGATAAAACACATTATTACTGATATTATATGAGAGAACTAATAAAGATAAAACACATTATTACTGATATTATGTGAGAGAACTAATAAAGATAAAACACATTATTACTGATATTATATGAGAGAACTAATAAAGATAAAACACATTATTACTTATGTGAGAGAACTAATATAGATAAAACACATTATTACTGATATTATGTGAGAGAACTAATAAAGATAAAGCACATTATTACTGATATTGTGTGAGAGAACTAATAAAGATAAAACACATTATTACTGATATTATGTAAGAGAACTAATAAAGACAAAACACATTATTAGTGATATTATGTGAGAGAACTAATAAAAGGGATTAAAAGGGAGATGGAGAGAATACCAAGATCTGAATAGTACATACAGACACAAGATAGAGATATTCTGGGAAGCGGGCAAAGCGGTCCTGAGAGGGGACATTAAGAACTACATGGTAAAACTGAAGAGGAAACAGCTAGCTAGAGAGAACCAATTATCCAACCAATTGCGAAATACATATAAAAATTATATAAATAACCCCTGCAATAACACATGGAATAAGTATACACAGGCTAAAGCAGAGCGGGAGGCTTTCTTAAACAATAAATGGGCACTGGAAGATATTAAATCTAGAAGCTATTTCCAGGGGTTTCAAGGAATTTCTGCCAAACATCTGGTTAAAATCAGAAAATTTAGGAAGAACAGGAATATGATCCCTTTAATAAAATACAAAAATGAGACCTATACAAAAGCCTCAGAAATTAGAGAGGCGTTTTTCAAGTACTACCAGACTATATATTCTCAGGGAAAAATAGACAATGCGGCAAAACAGAGTTTTTGGAAGGAAGTTAAACTTCCGAAAATTACTAAAGACGCATTGGACAAATTAAACTCAGAAATAACCACAGCAGATGTAGTTACGGCCATAGAGAAGACTAAAGCAGGGAAAGCTCCAGGTCCGGATGGACTCTCTGCAGAGTGCTATAAAATAATGAAATTAGAAGTGGCAGAAACATTAGGCAATTTGTTCAACACTTATTATATACAGAATGATAAGCATTCATTATATTTTACTGATTCAATAGTTTCGTTAATATATAAGAAGGGGAAACCCCCAGAGGATATGGGTTCATATAGACCCATATCCCTTCTTAATCAGGACTATAAAATACTCATGGCCATTATAGCCGATAGACTTAAGAAGGTTATCAGAGATTTAATCAGTCCGGACCAGACAGGCTTTATGCCTGCCAGGAATCCAGTAAAAAATATGCGCAGAGTCCTTACATTGCTCGACTATTATTACAATAAAATTCACAGAATAGGCCCACATTCTTTATCAGATTTGGCCCTGATAACGATAGACGCAGAAAAAGCGTTTGATTCCATTATATGGGATCACATGCTCACTTCACTTGCCTACTTTGGATTCCAGGGCAACTTTGTTGATACAATTAAACTAATATATAAGGAACCCAGGTCACAACTTCTAGTTAATGGGGAACTCTCTCCATATATAACACTGCAGAGAGGAACTAGGCAAGGGTGTCCGCTATCCCCCTTACTTTTTAACATCTCGCTTGAACCACTGGCAGTACTTCTTAGGAAAGAAATAGAGGGTATTAAGATGGGCAAGCAGAATATAGTCATATCATTATACGCAGATGATATTATGCTCTTTATCAAAGACTCTATCATAAATATTCCAAAAAGTATGGAAATAATTATGCATTTTAGTAAGTTTACTGGATACAAGATCAATGCCCAGAAATCTGAGATCTTATGGATCAATAAAAACAAGTATAGCTACAATCTCCACCCTTTTAGGGAGGTGGACAATATAAATTATCTCGGGATAGTTAAGGGAAGAGATCCAAGGGATTGGTATGGGCTTAACTATACTAAGATGTTTGCTAACCTAGAGGCTGAATTCCAAAAATGGAATATACTTTACCTCTCTCTCTCAGGAAAAATTATGTTGATTAAGACAATCCTTTTCCCTCGGATCCTATTTTTATTACAAAATCTACCGCTGGTTATTCTTAAAAGAGACATTGTTCTATATAATCGAGCATGCGCATCATTCATCTGGGGCAAAAAGAAATCACACCTGTCAATTGAGAAATTGTCTATACCTAAAAAGTATGGTGGTATGGCGTTACCAAATATAAGATATTATAACTGGGTCACGTTGGCTAAATATGGTGTAGACTGGTTGACGGAAGCACAGTATGTCACATATTCCGACACTGAGGCTGATTTAATTGAACCTTTTAGCTTAAAATCAGTTCTAAACCATGCACACGCCAAACTACCCTCTAATATTAAACAACTAATTACATTTTCAAATATTATATTAGCCTGGCAGAAATATTGTAGGATGATGGGAGTAGACTTTCAGAAATCCCGATTTCTACCCATTATTGGGACCCCAGCATTTTCCCCAGGTATCTATAATGTGGTATTTAAAGAATGGCATATTAAAGGTATAACATACTTTTCGCAGCTTCTTAGATCAGATAGTAATATAATACAAATGTATAGTGTGATTTCAGATAAATATAATCTTCCTTCAAATAATTTTTTTGCCTACCTCCAGGCTAGAAGTTTTATAACATCATTAACGTGTCCGGGCACACAAGATTGGAATTTACATGAGATAGAGTCAGGACTCAAACTATATAAAGCTGGTGTTAGATCAGTCACTTTTTGGTATGAGGCCTTATACTCTAAATTGGGGGACAAACATTTAGCTAGAATTAAAGAGACCTTTCAAAGATATTTCACTAATCTACAAGAATCAGATATAAAGAAAAGTATAAGTCTATGTGAGGCAACCACAACCAAGATTGGTTGGAGGGAAGCTCATATGAAACTATTAATTTTTTTTACCTAACCCCAGATAGAATGAATAAGTGGGTGTGCAACGAACCAAGATATGGGTGTTTTAAATGCTGCGCTGATAAGGCAGACATGTTGCACTGCTTATGGTCATGCCCTATAATTAAACAATTCTGGGGGAAGATCAATTTCTGGATGAATAAGCACTTGCAGCATAACTGTGAACTTACGCCCAGAAAGATATTCTTTTTGAGCCATGATGAGACATGTTCCGGGGATCAACAGCTGATTAATACAGCTATCCTAGCGGCTCGTATGTTAGTGTTTATGAAATGGAAGTTAGCAAAAGCCCCTGGTATAGCCGAATTCGTAAGTGCAATTAGACTGCAAATGAGGATAGAATTATATGATAAAAAATTATCATCAGAAAAATATCTCAAAAGATATTTCGCGAAATGGTTAAAGTTAATTCAAAAGTGGCCGTTGGCATTACAAAAACAATTCATTGCCCCTCTAACAAATTCTACATCGTTTTTGTCACTGATTGCGGGAGAGATTCTCCCACAACAGTGGATAGAGGATCAAAAATAGATTACTGCCATTAGGGAAGAGAGGGGGTTCCAGGGGTGTGGTAGGGGTTCGGTACGTTGTTTTTCCAATTATTATTATTTTTTATTTTATTTTTTTGTCTTGTCTTTGTCTGGTTACTTGTTTTTCTTTTTCCCTACAAAAAATTTATAAAAATCTGAAGTACGAGAAGGCAGAATGTGAAAAAAAAAAAAAGATGTAGCGCAGACTATTTCTTTTCTGTTGTATTTAATTTCATAAAAGATGATTTCTCAAATGTTACATTTATAATCATGTCTAATGATGTATTTTATGTTTTCCTTGTATGAAAGTATGTACTTCATCGATAAAATACTTAAAAAAAATAAATAAATAAAGATAAAACACATTATTACTGATATTATGTGAGAGAACTAATAAAGATAAAACACATTATTACTATGTTATGTGAGAGAACTAATAAAGATAAAACACATTATTACTGATATTATGTGAGAACTAATAAAGATAAAACACATTATTACTGATATTATATGAGAGAACTAATAAAGATAAAACACATTATTACTTATGTGAGAGAACTAATAAAGATAAAGCACATTATTACTGATATTATGTGAGAGAACTAATAAAGATAAAACACATTATTACTGATATTATGTGAGAGAACTAATAAAGATAAAACACATTATTACTGATATTATGTTTGAGAACTAATAAAGATAAAACACATTATTACTGATATTATGTGAGAGAACTAACACAGATAAAACACATTATTACTGATATTATGTGAGAACTAATAAAGACAAAGCACATAATATCAGTAATAATGTGAGAGAACTAATAAAGATAAAACACATTATTACTGATATTATGTGAGAACTAATAAAGACAAAACACATTACTGATATTATGTGAGAGAACTAATAAAGACAAAAACACATTATTACTGATATTATGTGAGAACTAATAAAGACAAAACACATTATTACTGATATTATGTGAGAGAACTAATAGACAAAACACATTCGCCTAGATTTAGAGTTTTGCGTTAGCCGTCAAAAGCAGCGTTAAGGGCTCCTAACGCTGCTTTTGGCCGCCCGCTGGTATTTAGAGTCATGTAGGTAAAGGTGTAACGCTCACTTTTAATCCGCGACTTTTCCATACCGCAGATCCCCTTACGCCAATTGCGTATCCTATCTTTTCAATGGGATCTTCCCAACGCTGCTATTTAGAGTCTTGGAAGAAGTGAGCTTTACACCTCTACCGACAAGACTCCTACCGCCCATGAAAAGGCTGTAGTTAAGAGCTTCATGGGCTAACGCTGGTATATAAAGCTCTTAACTACAGTGCTCTAAAGTACACTAACACCCATAAACTACCTATGTACCCCTAAACCGAGCCCTCCTCACATCGCCGCCACTATAATAAAAAATTTTAACCCCTAATCTGCCGACCGCACATCGCCGCCACCTACATTATACCTATGAACCCCTAATCTGCTGCCCCTAACATTGCCGACACCTACATAATATTTATTAACCCCTAATCTGCCCCCCCCCAACGTCGCCGCCACCTAACTTCAAGTATTAACCCCTAATCTGCCGATCGGACCTTGCCGCTACTCTAATAAAGTTATTAACCCCTAAAGCTAAGTCTAACCCTAACCCTAACACCCCCCTAAATTAAATATAATTTAAATCTAACGAAATAAATTAACTCTTATTAAATAAATTAATCCTATTTAAAGCTAAATACTTACCTGTAAAATAAACCCTAATATAGCTACAATATAACTAATAATTATATTGTAGCTATTTTAGGTTTTATTTTTATTTTTACAGGCAACTTTGTATTTATTTTAACTAGGTACAATAGCTATTAAATAGTTATTAACTATTTAATAGCTACCTAGTTAAAATAATTACAAAATTACCTGTAAAATAAATCCTAACCTAAGTTACAATTAAACCTAACACTACACTATCAATAAATTAATTAAATAAATTACATACAATTAAATAAACTAAACTACAAAAAAAAAGATTACAAGAATTTTAAGCTAATTACAGCTACTCTAAGCCCCCTAATAAAATAAAAAAGCCCCCCAAAATAATAAAATTCCCTACCCTATTCTAAATTAAAAAGTAATCAGCTCTTTTACCAGCCCTTAAAAAAGGGCTTTTTGCGGGGCATTGCCCCAAAGTAATCAGCTCTTTTACCTGAAAAAAAAAAAACATACAATACCCACCCCCCAACAATACAACCCACCACCCACATACCCCTATTCTAACCCACCCAAACCCCCCTTAAAAAACCTATCACTAACCCCCTGAAGATCTCCCTACCTTTAGCCGTCTTCACCCATCCGATCAGTCCAGAAGTCTTCATCCGATGGGGCAGAAGAGGACATCCGGACCAGCAAACATCTTCATCCAGGCGGCATCTATCTTCATCCATCCGGAGCGGGTCCATCTTGAAGGCAGCCGACGCGGAGCATCCTCTTCTTCCGACGACTCCCGACTAATGAAGGTTCCTTTAAATGACGTCATCCAAGATGGCATCCCTCGAATTCCGATTGGCTGATAGGATAGATTAGGGGTTAATAAATAAAATGTAGGTGTCGGCGATGTTAGGGGGAGCAGATTAGGGGTTCATAGGGATAATGTAGGTGGCGGCGGTGTCCGGAGCGGCAGATTAGGGGTTAATAGTGTAATAAAGGTGTCAGCGATAGAGGGGTCGGCAGATTAGGGGTTAATAAGTGTAAGGTTAGGGGTGTTTAGACTCGGGGTTCATGTTAGGGTGTTAGGTGCAGACTTAGAAAATGTTTCACCATAGCAAACATTGTTTCCTATGGGGGAATCGTGCACTAGCACGTTTTTCCAGCTTACCGCTACCGTAAGCAACACTGGTATTGAGGGTTGAAGTGGCGGTAAATTTGCTTAACGCTCCCTTTTTGGAGCCTAACGCAGCCCTGCAGACAACTCTAAATACCAGCGTTGTTGAAAAAAAGGAGCGTTAGCTACACGGGTTTTTACCGACAACTCTAAATCTAGGCGATTATTACTTATTTTATGTGAGAGAACTAATAAAGATAAAACACTATTTTAAAATTTATTAACCCCTAAACCTAAGTCTAACCCTAACACCCCCTAACTTAAATAAATCTAAATAAAAATAATCATTAACTAAATTATTCCTATTTAAAACTAAATACTTACCTATAAAATAAACCCTAAGCTAGCTACAATATAACTAATAATTACATTGTAGCTATCTTAGGGTTTATTTTTATTTTACAGGCAAGTTTGTATTTATTTTAACTAGGTAGAATAGTTATTAAATAGTTATTAACTATTTAATAACTACCTAGTTAAAATAAAGACAAATTTACCTGTAAAATAAAACCTAACCTAAGTTACACTAACACTACACTATAATTAAATTAATTCCCTAAATTAAATACAATTAAATAAAATTATCTAAAGTACAAAAAAACCCAAACACTAAATTACAGAAAATAAAACAAATTACAAGATTTTTAAACTAATTACACCTAATCTAATCCCCCTAACAAAATAAAAAAGCCCCCCAAATTAAAAAAAAAGCCCTACCTTACACTAAATTACAAATAGCCCTTAAAAGGGCCTTTTGCAGGGCATTGCCCCAAAGTAATCCGCTCTTTTACCTGTAAAAAAAAACAAAAACAAAAAAACAACAATCCCCCCCCAACATTAAAACCCACCACCCACACAACCAACCCTACTCTAAAACCCACCCAATACTCCCTTAAAAAAAAACTAACACTAACCGCTTGAAGATCACCTTACCGGGAGAAGTCTTTACCCAACCGGGCCGAAGTCCTCAACGAAGCCGGGAGAAGTCTTCATCTAAGCCGGGCGAAGTGGTCCTCCAGACGGGCAGAAGTCTTCATCTAGACGGCATCTTCTATCTTCATCTATCCGGCGCTGAGCGAGTCCATCTTCAAGACATCTGGCACGGAGCATCCTCTTCCAACGAAGTCTTCTTACTAAATGATGGTTCCTTTAAGTGACGTCATCCAAGATGGCGTCCCTTCAATTCTGATTGGCTGATAGAATTCTATCAGCCAATCGGAATTAAGGTAGAAAAAAAAAATCCTATTGGCTGATGCAATCAGCCAATAGGATTGAGCTGGCATTCTATTGGCTGATTGGAACAGCCCATAGAATGCATCAGCCAATAGGATTTTTTCTACCTTAATTCCGATTGGCTGATCAATTGGCTGATAGAATTCGATCAGCCAATCGGAATTAAGGTAGAAAAAATCCTATTGGCTGATGCATTCTATTGGCTGATTGGAACAGCCCATAGAATGCATCAGCCAATAGGATTTTTTCCACCTTAATTCCGATTGGCTGATAGAATTCTATCAGCCAATCGATCAGCCAATCGGAATTAAGGTAGAAAAAATCCTATTGGCTGATGCATTCTATGGGCTGTTCCAATCAGCCAATAGAATGCCAGCTCAATCCTATTGGCTGATTGCATCAGCCAATAGGATTTTTTTTTTCTACCTTAATTCCGATTGGCTGATAGAATTCTATCAGCCAATCGGAATTAAAGGGACGCCATCTTGGATGACGTCACTTAAAGGAACCGTCATGTAGTAAGAAGACTTCGTTGGAAGAGGATGCTCCGCGCCGGATGTCTTGAAGATGGACCCGCTTAGCGCCGGATGAAGATAGTAGATGCCGTCTGGATGAAGACTTCTGCCGTCTGGAGGACCACTTTGGCATGGTTGGGTGAAGACTTCTCCCGGTAAGGTGATCTTCAAGGGGTTAGAGTTTTTTAAGGGGGTATTGGGTGGGTTGTATTTTTTTTTACAGGTAAAAGAGCTGATTACTTTGTATTTGTATTTGTAATTTAGTGTACAGTAGGGCTTTTTTTATTTTGGGGGGGCTTTATTATTTTGTTAGGGGGATTAGATTAGGTGTAATTAGTTTAAAAATCTTGTAATTTGTTTATTATTTTCTGTCATTTAGTATTTGTTTGTTTTTTTGTACTTTAGATAATTTTAATTGTATTTAATTTAGGGAATTAAATTTAATTATAGTGTAGTGTTAGGTTTTATTTTACAGGTAAATTAGTCTTTATTTTATCTAGGTAGTTATTAAATAGTTAATAACTATTTAATAACTATTCTACCTAGTTAAAATAAATACAAACTTGCCTGTAAAATAAAAATAAACCCTAAACTAGCTACAATGTAACTATTAATTATATTGTAGCTAGCTTAGGCTTTATTTTATAGGTAAGTATTTAAATTTTAAATAGGAATAATTTAGTTAATTATAGTAATTTTTATTTAGATTTCTTTTAATTATATTTAAGTTAGGGGGGGTTAGGGTTAGACTTAGATTTTGGGGTTAATAACTTTAATATAGTGGCGGTGATGTTGGGGCATTAGATTAGGGTTTAATAAATGTAGGTAGGTGTCGGCGATGTTAGGGACAGCAGATTAGGGGTTAATATTTAACTAGTGTTTGCGATGCGGGAGTGCAGCGGTTTAGGGGTTAATATATTTATTATAGTGGCGGCGAACTCCAGTTCGGCAGATTAGGGGTTACATTTTTTATTTTAGTGTTTGCGATGTGGGGGGGCCTCGGTTTAGGGGTTAATAGGTAGTTTATGGGTGTTAGTGTACTTTTTAGCTCTTTAGTTAAGAGTTTTATGCTACAGCGTTGTAGTGTAAAACTCTTAACTACTGACTTTAAAATACGGTACCAGTCTAAAAAAAACCCAAAAAGACACAAACACCCCCCCCAACAGTAAAACCCACCACCCACACAACCAACCCCCCCCCCCCAAATAAAAACCCTATCTAAATAAACCTAAGCTAACCAGGGCATTTAGCTCTTTTACATTGCCCAAACCCTAAGCTAAAATAAAAACCCTTAAAAAGCAAAACAAAAAAAACACTAACACCAACCCCCGACGATCCACTTAGTTATCGAAGTCCGGACATTCATCCTTATCCAGCCAATGAAGTCCTCATCCAAGCGAGAAGAAGTCTTCATCCAGACGGCATCTTCTATCTTCATCCATCCAGGGCGGAGCGGGTCCATCTTCAAGACATCTGGCGCGGAGCATCCTCTTCTTACGGTCGTCTGTGTCAACTGAAGGTTCCCTTTAAGGACATCATCCAAGATGGCGTCCCTTACATTCCTATTGGCTGAAAGATTTCAGCCAATAGGAATTAAAGGGGGAAAAAAAAATCAGCCAATAGGATTGAGCTCTCAATCTATTGGCTGATTGGAACAGCCTATAGAATAAGAGCTCAATCTTATTGGTTAGACTTACGTTAGGGGTTAATATATTTATTTAGTGATGTTGAAGGCCAGAGGTTTAGGGGTTAATAACTTTATAGTGGCGGCGACATTGGGGGTGGCAGATTAGGGGTTAATAACTAATGCAGGTGGCGGCAATGTTAAAGTGAAGGTAAACTTTGGTGAATGAAAGCCCGTTTTTTTAAAAATACTATTAAAAACAGGGGCACTTTCATCAAAGTCTACAAAGCAGCCGTTTTGTTTAAAAAAAAAAAAAAAAAACTACCTTTTTTTCTTTTCACAGCTAGAGCAGCTTCCCCCACATAGAGATCCTCTATTCAGACGTCAGCAATAACTAATTCTGCTTCCTCCAATCACAGCATGGCCTCAGGCAATGACTACCCTGGGGGGAAAGCTGTGATTAAAGGCAACATCATTTTCCAGCGACGATCGGAAGAAGAGGATGCTCCACGCCGGATGTCTTGAAGATGGACCCGCTCCACGCCGGATGGATGAAGATAGAAGATGCCATCTGGATGAAGACTTCTGCCCGCTTGGATGAAGATGGATGTCTGGTCTTCGAAAACTGTAAGTGGATCGTCGGGGGTTAGTGTTAGGTTTTTTTAAGGGTTTATTGGGTGGGTTTTATTTTTAGCTTAGGGTTTGGGCAATGTAAAAGAGCTAAATGCCCTTTTAAAGGGCAATGCCCATCCAAATGCCCTTTTCAGGGCAATGGTTAGCTTAAGTTTATTTAGATAGGTATTTATTTGGGGGGGGTTTGGTTGTGTGGGTGGTGGGTTTTACTGTTGGGGGGTTGTTTGTATTTTTTATTTATTTTTTACAGGTAAAAGAGCTGATTTCTTTGGGGCAATGCCCAACAAAAGGCCCTTTTAAGGGCCATTTGTAGTTTAGTGTAGGCTAGGTTTTTTTTTTATTTTGATAGGGCTATTAGATTAGGAGTAATTCGTTTTTATTTGTGATAATTTCGTTTTTTATTTTGTGCAATTTAGTGTTTTGTTTTTTTGTAATTTAGTACATTGTATTTTCTTAAAGGGCCATAATACCCAAATGTTTAAACACTTGAAAGTGATGCAGCATAGCTGTAAAAAGCTGACTAGAAAATATCACCTGAACATCTCTATGTAAAAAAGAAAGATATTTTACCTCAAAACTTTCTCAGTAGCCACATCCCATTGTAAAGGACTTCTAAGCAGCATATCAGTATGTCTGTCCCGGGACAGCGAAAGGGGCGAGCTTACCTGCACTCTCGTTATTTCCCTATTCAGTGTAAGGAAGTTTGCTATGAAATATCATGAGAGTTAAGTGAAATCTCATGAGATCACAGTAAAAGAGTTCATGACATTCATTCGTATGATTCAACACCTCCCTGTTTCCTGGCCAGTAACTGCATACACAGGTGTATGCAGTTACTGGCCAGGAAACAGGGAGGTGTTGAATCATACGAATGAATGTTTGTGTGGTGGGGAGCAGTAACAGGCGGCTTGTTCCATGTACATATTTTAATGACCTTTGATTAAAAGTTATATTTTAATATTATATTATTAGTTAGAGGGTGAGTGCTACAAACCCTATCTTTGCCTCGCTTTCTGTAAGTGTTTTTTTTTTATTTGTATGGAGCTCAACGCCACCATATCGCCCGCACAAGCCAGGTTTTTTCAAACCTGTAATACCTACGTTATGAAAGGTGAAAATAACGTACACAAAATAAGCGAGCAGCCATAACTTGTAATCTAGCTGATTATTACTTGTATAACACAGGAAGAGCTGGTGTCAGGAGCCTGCAGAGGGAAACTACACAGCGCTATTGGTGCAGAGCTCATTGGCTGCACCGCCTGAAGGTTTAAATATGAATAAAGTAGCTGATCTGGAGGCAGACAAGGGAGCTGTAAATAATCAGCTTCTGAGGTAACTAAACAATAAGGCACCACATAACAAACCGTTTACTAATAGATAACTTGTAATGCACAGTAACCTTTTGAACAAATAACAAAATTTATGCTTACCTGATAAAACATAATTTATGCTTACCTGATAAATTCCTTTCTCCTGTAGTGTGGTCAGTCCACGGGTCATCATTACTTCTGGGATATTAACTCCTCCCCAACAGGAAGTGCAAGAGGATCACCCAAGCAGAGCTGCTATATAGCTCCTCCCCTCTACGTCACACCCAGTCATTCGACCGAGAACCACCGAGAAAGGAGAAACTAAAGGGTGCAGTGGTGACTGGAGTATAATTTAAAAATTTTGACCTGCCATAAAAAACAGGGCGGGCCGTGGACTGACCACACTACAGGAGAAAGGAATTTATCAGGTAAGCATAAATTATGTTTTCTCCTGTTAAGTGTGGTCAGTCCACGGGTCATCATTACTTCTGGGATACCAATACCAAAGCTAAAGTACACGGATGACGGGAGGGACAGGCAGGATCTTTATACGGAAGGAACCACTGCCTGAAGAACCTTTCTCCCAAAAACAGCCTCCGAAGAAGCAAAAGTGTCAAATTTGTAAAATTTGGAAAAAGTATGAAGAGAAGACCAAGTTGCAGCCTTGCAAATCTGTTCAACAGAGGCCTCATTCTTAAAGGCCCAAGTGGAAGCCACAGCTCTAGTAGAATGAGCTGTAATTCTTTCAGGAGGCTGCTGTCCAGCAGTCTCATAAGCTAAACGTATTATGCTACGAAGCCAAAAAGAGAGAGAGGTAGCAGAAGCTTTTTGACCTCTCCTCTGTCCAGAATAAACGACAAACAGGGAAGAAGTTTGTCGAAAATCTTTAGTTGCCTGTAAATAAAATTTCAGGGCACGGACTACATCTAGATTGTGCAGAAGTCGTTCCTTCTTTGAAGAAGGATTAGGACACAATGATGGAACAACAATCTCTTGATTGATATTCCTGTTAGTGACCACCTTAGGTAAGAACCCAGGTTTAGTACGCAGAACTACCTTGTCTGAATTAAAAATCAGATAAGGAGAATCACAATGTAAGGCTGATAACTCAGAGACTCTTCGAGCCGAGGAAATAGCCATTAAAAACAGAACTTTCCAAGATAACAATTTGATATCAATGGAATGAAGGGGTTCAAACGGAGCACCCTGTAAAACGTTAAGAACTAAATTTAAACTCCATGGTGGAGCAACAGTTTTAAACACAGGCTTAATCCTGGCCAAAGCCTGACAAAAAGCCTGAACGTCTGGGACTTCTGACAGACGTTTGTGTAAAAGAATGGACAGAGCTGAGATCTGTCCCTTTAAGGAACTAGCAGATAAACCCTTTTCTAAACCTTCTTGTAGAAAAGACAATATCCTAGGAATCCTAACCTTACTCCATGAGTAACTCTTGGATTCGCACCAATGTAAGTATTTACACCATATTTTATGGTAAATCTTTCTGGTAACAGGTTTCCTAGCCTGTATCAAGGTATCAATTACTGACTCCGAAAATCCACGCTTTGATAAAATCAAGCGTTCAATTTCCAAGCAGTCAGCTTCAGAGAAATTAGATTTTGATGTTTGAAAGGACCCTGAATCAGAAGGTCCTGTCTCAGCGGCAGAGACCAAGGTGGACAGGATGACATGCCCACTAGATCTGCATACCAGGTCCTGCGTGGCCACGCAGGCGCTATTAGAATCACCGATGCTCTCTCCTGTTTGATCCTGGCAATCAATCGAGGAAGCATCGGGAAGGGTGGAAACACATAAGCCATCCCGAAGGTCCAAGGTGCTGTCAAAGCATCTACCAGAACCGCCCCCGGGTCCCTGGACCTGGACCCGTAACAAGGAAGCTTGGCGTTCTTGCGAGACGCCATGAGATCTATCTCTGGTTTGCCCCAACGTCGAAGTATTTGGGCAAAGACCTCCGGATGAAGTTCCCACTCCCCCGGATGAAAAGTCTGACGACTTAGGAAATCCGCCTCCCAGTTCTCCACGCCCGGAATGTGGATTGCTGACAGGTGGCAAGAGTGAGACTCTGCCCAGCGAATTATCTTTGATACTTCCATCATCGCTAGGGAGCTTCTTGTCCCTCCTTGATGGTTGATGTAAGCTACAGTCGTGATGTTGTCCGACTGAAACCTGATGAACCTCTGAGTTGTTAACTGAGGCCAAGCCAGAAGGGCATTGAGAACTGCTCTCAATTCCAGAATGTTTATTGGAAGGAGACTCTCCTCCTGAGTCCATGATCCCTGAGCCTTCAGGGAATTCCAGACAGCGCCCCAACCTAGAAGGCTGGCGTCTGTTGTTACAATTGTCCAGTCTGGCCTGCTGAAGGGCATCCCCCTGGACAGATGTGGCCGAGAAAGCCACCATAGAAGAGAATTTCTGGTCTCTTGATCCAGATTCAGAGTAGGGGACAAATCTGAGTAATCCCCATTCCACTGACTTAGCATGCACAATTGCAGCGGTCTGAGATGCAGGCGTGCAAAGGGTACTATGTCCATTGCCGCTACCATTAAGCCGATTACCTCCATGCATTGAGCCACTGACGGGTGTTGAATGGAATGAAGGACACGGCAAGCATTTTGAATTTTTGTTAACCTGTCTTCTGTCAGGTAAATCTTCATTTCTACAGAATCTATAAGAGTCCCCAAGAAGGGAACTCTTGTGAGTGGAAAGAGAGAACTCTTCTCTTCGTTCACCTTCCACCCATGCGACCTTAGAAATGCCAGTACTAACTCTGTATGAGACTTGGCAGTTTAAAAGCTTGACGCTTGTATCAGAATGTCGTCTAGGTACGGAGCCACCGAAATTCCTCGTGGTCTTAGTACCGCTAGGAGAGAGCCCAGAACCTTTGTGAAGATTCTTGGAGCTGTAGCCAATCCGAATGGAAGAGCTACAAACTGGTAATGCCTGTCTAGGAAGGCAAATCTTAGATACCGGTAATGATCTTTGTGAATCGGTATGTGAAGGTAGGCATCCTTTAAATCCACTGTGGTCATGTACTGACCCTTTTGGATCATGGGTAAGATTGTCCGAATAGTTTCCATTTTGAACGATGGAACTCTTAGGAATTTGTTTAGGATCTTTAAATCCAAAATTGGTCTGAAGGTTCCTTCTTTCTTGGGAACCACAAACAGATTTGAGTAAAACCCCAGTCCGTGCTCCGACCGCGGAACCGGATGGATTACTCCCATTAGTAAAAGATCTTGTACACAGCGTAGAAACGCCTCTTTCTTTATTTGGTTTGTTGACAACCTTGAAAGATGAAATCTCCCTTTTGGGGGAGAGGATTTGAAGTCCAGAAGATATCCCTGAGATATGATCTCTAACGCCCAGGGATCCTGGACATCTCTTGCCCAAGCCTGGGCGAAGAGAGAAAGTCTGCCCCCCACTAGACCCGTTCCCGGATCGGGGGCCCTCAATTCATGCTGTCTTAGGGGCAGCAGCAGGTTTTCTGGCCTGCTTGCCCTTATTCCAGGACTGGTTAGGCTTCCAGCCTTGTCTGTAGCGAGCAACAGCTCCTTCCTGTTTTGGTGCAGAGGAGGTTGATGCTGCTCCTGCCTTGAAGTTACGAAAGGCACGAAAATTAGACTGTCTAGCCCTAGGTTTGGCTCTGTCTTGAGGCAGGGCATGACCTTTACCTCCTGTAATGTCAGCGATAATTTCTTTCAAACCGGGCCCGAATAAGGTCTGCCCCTTGAAAGGTATGTTAAGTAATTTAGATTTAGAAGTAACATCAGCTGACCAGGATTTTAGCCACAGTGCTCTACGTGCCTGAATGGCGAATCCGGAATTCTTAGCCGTAAGTTTAGTTAAATGTACTACGGCATCTGAAATAAATGAATTAGCTAGCTTAATGGTTTTAAGCTTATTTGAAATCTCATCTATAGTTACTGAGTCGAGAGTCTCTTCCAGAGACTCGGACCAAAATGCGGCCGCAGCCGTGACAGACGCAATACATGCAAGGGGTTGCAATATAAAACCTTGTTGAACAAACATTTTCTTAAGGTAACCCTCTAATTTTTTATCCATTGGATCTGAAAAGGCACAGCTATCCTCCACCGGGATAGTGGTACGCTTAGCCAGAGTAGAAACCGCTCCCTCCACCTTAGGGACCGTCTGCCATAAGTCCCGTGTGGTGGCGTCTATTGGAAACATTTTTCTAAATACAGGAGGGGGGGAAAAGGGTACACCGGGCCTATCCCACTCCTTAGTAATTATCTCTGTAAGCCTCTTAGGTATAGGAAATACGTCAGTACTCGCCGGTACCGCATAGTATCTATCCAGCCTACATAATTTCTCTGGGATTGCAACGGTGTTACAATCATTCAGAGCCGCTAATACCTCCCCTAGCAGTACCCGGAGGTTTTCTAGTTTAAACTTAAAATTTGAAATATCTGAATCCACTCTATTTGGATCAGAGCCGTCACCTGCATAATGGAGCTCTCCGTCCTCATGTTCTGCAAGTTGTGACGCAGTATCTGACATGGCCCTATTATTATCAGCGCACTCTGTTCTCACCCCAGAGTGATCTCGCTTACCTCTAAGTTCTGGTAATTTAGACAAAACTTCAGTCATAACATTAGCCATGTCCTGTAATGTGATTTGTAATGGCCGCCCTGAAGTACTCGGCGTTACAATATCACGCACCTCCCGAGCGGGAGATGCAGGTACTGACACGTGAGGCAAGTTAGGCGGCATAACTTTCCCCTCGCTGTTTGGTGAATGATATTCAATTTGTACAGATTGACTTTTATTTAAAGTAGCATCAATGCAATTAGTACATAAATTTCTATTGGGCTCCACCTTGGCTTTAGCACATATAGCACAGAGATATTCCTCTGAATCAGACATGTTTAACACACTAGCAATGAAACTAGCAAACTTGGAAATACTTTTCAACTCAATTTACAAGTAATAGAAAAAACGTACTGTGCCTTTAAGAAGCACAGAAAAAAATTATGACAGTTGAATAACAATGAAACGGAAAAACCATAAAATCAAATTTTTTCCGGTAAAAAACACAATTTAGCAAAGGATTGCCCCCATTAGCCATGGATAACTAACCCTTAAACAGCAGAAAAAATGTACAGTAAAATAAACGTTTTTTATCACAGTCAAAGCACAATCTCACAGGTCTGCTGTGAGTGATTACCTCCCTCAAAATAATTTTTGAAGACCCTTGAGCTCTGTAGAGACGATCCGGATCATGCAGGGAAGAAAACAGACTTGTGACTGAATTTCTGATGCGTAGTAAAAGCGCCAAAAAAGGCCCCTCCCCCTCACACACAACAGTGAGGGAAGATCAGTAAACTGACTAAATTTAAAATAAACGACAGCCAAGTGGAAAAACAGTGCCCAAAAACAATTTTTCACCCAGTACCTCAGATAAATAAACGATTTAACATGCCAGCAAAAACGTTTAACATTAAATAAAATGAAGTGTCATTAGAAAGCCTGCTGCTAGTCGTTCCCACTGCAAGTTAGGCTAAAAGTTTAATGCATACAGTATAATCCCAGTGAAGTGCCATTCCCCAGAATACTGAAGTGTAAATATACATACATGACAGCCTGATACCAGTTGCTACTACTGCATTTAAGGCTGAACTTACATTATATCGGTATTGGCAGTATTTTCTTAGTCAATTCCATTCCTCAGAAAATAATATACTGCTACATACCTCTTTGCAGGTTAACCTGCCCGCTGTCCCCTGATCTGAAGTTTACCTCACTCCTCAGAATGGCCGAGAACAGCAAAATGATTTTAACTACGCCGGCTAAAATCATACAAAAACTTAGGTAGATTCTTCTTCAAATTCTACCTGAGAAGGAACAACACACTCCGGTGCTGTTTTAAAATAACAAACTTTTGATTGAAGATATAAAAAACTAAGTATAATCACCACAGTCCTCTCACACATCCTATCTATTAGTTGGGTGCAAGAGAATGACTGGGTGTGACGTAGAGGGGAGGAGCTATATAGCAGCTCTGCTTGGGTGATCCTCTTGCACTTCCTGTTGGGGAGGAGTTAATATCCCAGAAGTAATGATGACCCGTGGACTGACCACACTTAACAGGAGAAATGTATTTATTTACGGATATGGTGAGTCCACGACGTCATCAATTACTAGTGGGAACCAATACCCAAGCTAAAGGACACAGATGACTAGGAAGGGAGAACAAGACAGGCAGACCTAAAACAGAAGGCACCACCGCTTGAAGAACCCTTTCTCCCCAAAAGAAACCTCAGCTGAGGCAAACAGAAAAAATCTAGCACAAAGTTAGAAAGCACATAATTATCCTAAATAAAACTGTTGCCTACACCTCACTAAAGAGTTAACTGAAGCACAACTGAAAGGCTAAAGAAGCACTGAAGCTCTCCTGATGATCCTAAGAACAATAGCATCCGAAGAGGCCACTCCGCTCCTAGTCTGGTCTGAGACTAAAAACGGAGAAGCGGGTCACATGACCCGCCGACTAGAAACTGCGTCGCACACAAGCGCGCGTTTCCAAATACTGCAGACCTTTCCGCCACGCTAATCGTAATGGCGGACACAGCTTAGCCTCCAAACATAAAACATGGCAGGCACACAAGTACTGTATAACAACACACTTATTTATTTAACAATAAAAAAATAATTTAGCCACTCAGCATAAAACATGAACAGAGATTTACCAGAAATCGCCATACGTACAGCGCTACCGCTGTAACAGAGTATACTAGGAATAATTAAATAATAATTATAATAATCTTCCGTACTCAAACACACACTTGCGAACCTGGCAGTTAAAATAAGTATGATCAACACACCATACGGAAATAAGTCAAAAGCTTGCTTAGCTTAGCCCTATAACCTCTTATTCTTTTTTTTTTTTTCCATAAAGTTTTTTATTGGATGAAAAAGAAAACAGTACATGGTAATGCATTTCAAATCACATTGGGTACAAATCAACATGCCATTCTGTGTATTGCAAAGGCTTAACATCCAGTTTTTTAACTTATCATTGATAGATTATGAAACAACTTATTCAACTTACTAAGGCCTAGATTTGGAGTTTGGCGGTAGAAGGGCTGTTAACGCTCCGCAGGCTTTTTTCTGGCCGCACCATAAAATTAACTCTGGTATCGAGAGTTCAAACAAATGCTGCGTTAGGCTCCAAAAAAGGAGCGTAGAGCATTTTTACCGCAAATGCAACTCTCGATACCAGAGTTGCTTACGGACGCGGCCAGCCTCAAAAACGTGCTCGTGCACGATTCTCCCATAGGAAACAATGGGGCTGTTTGAGCTGAAAAAAAACCTAACACCTGCAAAAAAGCAGCGTTCAGCTCCTAACGCAGCCCCATTGTTTCCTATGGGGAAACACTTCCTACGTCTGCACCTAACACTCTAACATGTACCCCGAGTCTAAACACCCCTAACCTTACACTTATTAACCCCTAATCTGCCGCCCCCGCTATCGCTGACCCCTGCATATTATTATTAACCCCTAATCTGCCGCTCCGTAAACCGCCGCTACTTACATTATCCCTATGTACCCCTAATCTGCTGCCCCTAACACCGCCGACCCCTATATTATATTTATTAACCCCTAACCTGCCCACCACAACGTCGCCTCCACCTGCCTACACTTATTAACCCCTAATCTGCCGAGCGGACCGCACCGCTACTATAATAAAGTTATTAACCCCTAACCCGCCTCACTAACCCTATCATAAATAGTATTAACCCCTAATCTGCCCTCCCTAACATCGCCGACACCTAACTTCAATTATTAACCCCTAATCTGACGACCGGACCTCACCGCTATTCTAATAAATGGATTAACCCCTAAAGCTAAGTCTAACCCTAACACTAACACCCCCCTAACTTAAATATAATTTACATCTAACAAAATAAATTAACTCTTATTAAATAACTTATTCCTATTTAAAGCTAAATACTTACCTGTTAAATAAATCCTAATATAGCTACAATATAAATTATAATTACATTGTAGCTATTTTAGGATTAATATTTATTTTACAGGCAACTTTGTAATTATTTTAACCAGGTACAATAGCTATTAAATAGTTAAGATCTATTTAATAGTTACCTAGTTAAAATAATAACAAATTTACCTGTAAAATAAATCCTAACCTAAGTTATAATTAAACCTAACACTACCCTATCAATAAATTAATTAAATAAACTACCTACAATTACCTACAATTAACCTAACACTACACTATCAATAAATTAATTAAATACAATTGCTACAAATAACTACAATTACATAAACTAACTAAAGTACAAAAAATAAAAAAGAACTAAGTTACAAAAAATAAAAAAATATTTACCAACATTAGAAAAATATTACAACAATTTTAAACTAATTACACCTACTCTAAGCCCCCTAATAAAATAACAAAGACCCCCAAAATAAAAAATTCCCTACCCTATTCTAAATTAATAAATGTAAAAGCTCTTTTACCTTACCAGCCCTGAACAGGGCCCTTTGCGGGGCATGCCCCAAGAAAATCAGCTCTTTTGCCTGTAAAAAAAAACATACAATACCCCCCCCCCCCCCGACATTACAACCCACCACCCACATACCCCTAATCTAACCCAAACCCCCCATAAATAAACCTAACACTAAGCCCCTGAAGATCTTCCTACCTTGTCTTCACCATCCAGGTATCACCGATCCGTCCTGGCATCCGGTGCTGAAGAGGTCCAGAAGAGGGTCCAAAGTCTTCCTCCTATCCGGCAAGAAGAGGACATCCGGACCGGCAAACATCTTCTCCAAGCGGCATCTTCGATCTTCTTCCATCCGGTGCGGAGCGGGTCCATCTTGAAGCAGCCGACGCGGATCCATCCTCTTCTTCCGTTGTCTCCCGACGAATGACGGTTCCTTTAAGGGACGTCATCCAAGATGGCGTCCCTTGAATTCCGATTGGCTGATAGGATTCTATCAGCCAATCGGAATTAAGGTAGGAATATTCTGATTGGCTGATGGAATCAGCCAATCAGAATCAAGTTCAATCCAATTGGCTGATCCAATCAGCCAATCAGATTGAGCTTGCATTCTATTGGCTGTTCCGATCAGCCAATAGAATGCGAGCTCAATCTGATTGGCTGATTGGATCAGCCAATCGGATTGAACTTGATTCTGATTGGCTGATTCCATCAGCCAATCAGAATATTCCTACCTTAATTCCGATTGGCTGATAGAATCCTATCAGCCAATCGGAATTCGAGGGACGCCATCTTGGATGACGTCCCTTAAAGGAACCGTCATTCGTCGGGAGACAACGGAAGAAGAGGATGGATCCGCGTCGGCTGCTTCAAGATGGACCCGCTCCGCACCGGATGGAAGAAGATCGAAGATGCCGCTTGGAGAAGATGTTTGCCGGTCCGGATGTCCTCTTCTTGCCGGATAGGAGGAAGACTTTGGACCCTCTTCTGGACCTCTTCAGCACCGGATGCCAGGACAGATCGGTGATACCTGGATGGTGAAGACAAGGTAGGAAGATCTTCAGGGGCTTAGTGTTAGGTTTATTTAAGGGGGGTTTGGGTTAGATTAGGGGTATGTGGGTGGTGGGTTGTAATGTCGGGGGGGGGGGGGTATTGTATGGGTTTTTTTACAGGCAAAAGAGCTGATTTTCTTGGGGCATGCCCCGCAAAGGGCCCTGTTCAGGGCTGGTAAGGTAAAAGAGCTTTTACATTTATTAATTTAGAATAGGGTAGGGAATTTTTTATTTTGGGGGTCTTTGTTATTTTATTAGGGGGCTTAGAGTAGGTGTAATTAGTTTAAAATTGTTGTAATATTTTTCTAATGTTGGTAAATATTTTTTTATTTTTTGTAACTTAGTTCTTTTTTATTTTTTGTACTTTAGTTAGTTTATGTAATTGTAGTTATTTGTAGGAATTGTATTTAATTTATTTATTGATAGTGTAGTGTTAGGTTAATTGTAGGTAATTGTAGGTATTTTATTTAATTAATTTATTGATAGTATAGTGTTAGGTTTAATTATAACTTAGGTTAGGATTTATTTTACAGGTAAATTTGTTATTATTTTAACTAGGTAACTATTAAATAGATCTTAACTATTTAATAGCTATTGTACCTGGTTAAAATAATTACAAAGTTGCCTGTAAAATAAATATTAATCCTAAAATAGCTACAATGTAATTATAATTTATATTGTAGCTATATTAGGGTTTATTTTACAGGTAAGTATTTAGCTTTAAATAGGAATAAGTTATTTAATAAGAGTTAATTTATTTCGTTAGATGTAAATTATATTTAATTTAGGGGGGTGTTAGTGTTAGGGTTAGACTTAGCTTTAGGGGTTAATACATTTATTAGAATAGCGGTGAGGTCCGGTCGTCAGATTAGGGGTTAATATTTGAAGTTAGGTGTCGGCGATGTTAGGGAGGGCAGATTAGGGGTTAATACTATTTATGATAGGGTTAGTGAGGCGGATTAGGGGTTAATACATTTATTATAGTAGCGGTGCGGTCTGCTCGGCAGATTAGGGGTTAATAAGTGTAGGCAGGTGTCGGTGACGTTGAGGGGGGCAGATTAGGGGTTAATAAATATAATATAGGGGTCGGCGGTGTTAGGGGCAGCAGATTAGGGGTACATAAGTATAACGTAGGTGGCGGTCGGCAGATTAGGGGTTAAAAAATTTTAATCGAGTGGCGGCGATGTGGGGGGACCTCGGTTTAGGGGTACATAGGTAGTTTATGGGTGTTAGTGTACTTTAGGGTACAGTAGTTAAGAGCTTTATGAACCGGCGTTAGCCCAGAAAGCTCTTAACTCCTGCTTTTTTCAGGCGGCTGGAGTTTTGTCGTTAGATGTCTAACGCTCACTTCAGAAATGACTCTAAATACCGGCGTTAGAAAGATCCCATTGAAAAGATAGGATACGCAAATGGCGTAGGGGGATCTGCGGTATGGAAAAGTCGCGGCTGAAAAGTGAGCGTTAGACCCTTTAATCACTGACTCCAAATACCGGCGGTAGCCTAAAACCAGCGTTAGGAGCCTCTAACGCTGGTTTTCACGGCTACCGCCAAACTCTAAATCTAGCCGTTAGGAAATAAAACAGTGGTTGGTCACTTTAATTATGCAGAAGCTAAAGATTCTTTTGCCCATCTCGATGTAAGGATATACTTATTTATGCAGTGCCTGTATGATTACCATAGGGACTTCCCTTTCCCATTTGCTATAAATTTTCTCCTCAGTTATATACAGCACTCAATGTGCATGCATTCGTGTTTCCCAATAAAACTTTATATTATGAAACATTTCCATATCTTTTCTTATAAAATATCCATATTCCTCTAATTGGATTGTGTGATCCATTAACGATTCCCAGGCCCTGTATGTGGGGATTACTTGTGACTTCCAATTAGTGGCTATCAGGGATTTAGCAGTGTTTAGAGCTAACTGTATTAATTTCCTGCGTATTTTACATTTACATTTTGGGAGTAGGTTTAGTAATGCTGTAGTGGGTTGGATTTGATACTCATTGCTTTGATTGCTGACAGATTTAATATAATCCCCTATTTTTAACCAGAAAGGTTGTAGCTTGGTGCAGGACCACCAGATGTGTATCATGGTGCCCCTACTACCGCACCCCCTCCAGCACATGTCAGAGGCTGTCGGATAGATTGTCTTAATTCTCGCTGGGGTGAGGTACCACCTCGCCAGGATTTTGAAACTTAATTCCAGAGCCTTGGCAGATGTCGAGGATATTCTGGTGTTCTGCATGATATATTTCCATTCCTTTTCATTTAGTTCCCTCCCCAGTTCCCTATGCCATCTATTCACATAGTTAGGGACTTCATTTGATTCACTGAGCGACAGTGCCTTCTTAGCCCATGCCAAAGTATGACATAAAGGTTAATTACTAAAACACTGTTGTTCAAACAAAGTGGGTTGTCTAGTCAGCTTTTCTTTGTTTGGTGAAGTGGCCAGAAAGTGCCGAAGTTGAAAATATTTCAACCACTTCGAGAAAGCACCTCCCATAATATCACTAAGATCAGTTCTCTGCCTAAGTTTACCGCCAGTTAAAAATTTGTGTATGGGTGTCGTGTAGCCTATTTCCCAGTCAAGCTGCATAGTAAGTTTTTGTTCCAAACCCCCGTGTAATTCTGCATTAGGTGAAACTGGAGACATCGGGGATCTCAGGGACGATATCTTACTATTACCAACTATGGTTTTGTCCCAGATGTCTAATACATGTTGATATAGTGGGTATACCTTAATCCATGGCGGGCGACTCTTTCTATCTACCCAGCACAGCACCCCGGGGGAAGGGGTTTTCAAAATATGGGAATCCAACGCCACCCAGGCTTTGTTTTCCGCATTTCGGTGCCAATCTAATATTTTTTGTAAACATTTTGCTTTATAGTATATTTCAATATTGGGAAGTCCTAAGGCTCCATTTTGGGTAGATCTATACATTGTGGATTTAATGATTCTTGGTTTAATTTTGCCCCAGATATAGTTATTTAACAATTTTTGGAGCTTATTGCGGAATGAGATAGTTAGAGCAATTGGTACTGTTTGGAGCATATAGAGAATTTTGGGCAACACGGTCATTTTCACTGCCTGAATGCGTCCCCACCATGAAATTGATTTGTCGCTCCACCTATTTAGGTCTTTAGTTAGCTCATTATATAAGTTTTGGTAATTCTTCTCAAACAGGGTACTGGGTCTAGGTGACAGGTAAATCCCCAGATATTTAATAGCCTTTTTTGGGGGAATGAATGGACATTTCTTTAGTATTTCAGAGTATTCTTTACTTGGCATAGTGATGTTTAAAATCTCTGATTTTTGATCGTTTAGTAGGAAATTGGAGAAAATTCCGAACTCCCTAAATTCCCTCAGCACTACTGGGATCAACTCCATGGGGTTAGTCAGTGTAAGCAACACATTGTCGACGTAAAGTGACAATTTATAATTATTTTGCCCTATTTTGATGCCTGAAATTTGCGTGTTTTGTCTAATTTTATGGGCCAGAACCTCCATACTCAACACAAATAAAAGGGGGGATAGGGGACATCCTTGTCGGGTTCCATCCTGAATAAAAAACTTGTCTGATAATATATTATTTGCTTTTACCTTGGCTGAGGGACTTTGATACAAACTACAGATTCTTTTTATAATAGTTTCCCCAAATCCCATTTTTCGTAATATCGCTTGCAAAAATCTCCAATCCAAGCGATCGAATGCTTTTTCAGCGTCAGCGGAGACAATCACCATTCCTAGTTTATGAATTTTAGCATAGTCAATTAGTTGTAGTGTTCTGATAGTGTTGTCTCTCGCTTCTCTCCCCGGGACAAAACCAGCTTGGTCCAGGTGAACAATCTGGGGTAATATTTTATTGATGCGCCCTGCTAGAATTTTTGCGTAGAGTTTGAGGTCTGTGTTGAGCAGTGATATGGGTCTGTAACTGCTTGGTAGATTAACTGGCTTATTTGGTTTAGGGAGCACGGAAATGTAGGCTTCCAAACACTCTGCTGGGAAACAGCCTAATTCATCTATGTGTTGGAATGCTTTTAATAATTGTGGGGCTATTAATGTTTTGTACATTTTATAATAATCGTTTGAATATCCATCTGGGCCTGGGCTTTAATTATTGGGTAGTGTCTCAATAGCGTCTAGGATCTCCTTCAGCGTAAAGGGAGAATCTAGGATGTCCGCCTCTTGGGTGGAGATTTTAGGGGTATCTGCCGAGTCTAGGTACTGATTAAGGGCATTTAAATTTCCTGTATCACCTTGGTTTGCAATGTTGTATAATTTAGCATAATAGTCTCCGAACACATTTGCTATTTTTTTCGGTTCCGTCTCAGTCTGTCCCCTATCGTTGTCAATTTTGAAAATGTGGGCATGATACACCTTTTTTGCTAAGGTTTTTGCCAACCATGTACCTGCTTTATTGCTATTATGAAAGTACATTTTTTTAAGGTAAAATGCTTTGTTATTTGCAGCTTTTTGCAAGTGTTTTCGGAAGGCATCTCTGGCCCCACACACTAGCCGTGTGAGGTCATCACTCGTGGGGTTGAGTTTATGTTGCTGCTCTGCTGACTTTAAATTAGAGAGTAGTTTTTCGTATTCTGTGTCATATTGTTTACGAAGGGTTGCTCTTTGTTTAATTAACTCTCCCCTGATAGTCGCTTTGTGTGATAGCCAGTTATTAACCTTATTTGTGTCCGCTGAGGTGTTGTGCCAAAAAAATTCTTTTATGTGTTCACCTATATGGTTTTTAATGAGTGGATTGTGTAATAGAGTGGGGTCCAGGCGCCACATAGATTGGCGTTGGGGCATTGAGGTCCATTTAAGGTCTAGGGTGATAGAAGCGTGATCCGACCATGATATCGGTAGAATCTCTGCATCCGTGGCTAAGGCTATATTATTGTGGTCTAACAACCAATAGTCTATTCTAGAATATGAATGGCCCGGGTGCGAATAGAAAGTATAGCTTCGTGTTCTGGGATGGTTTAACCTCCAGACATCCATTAGCAAGAGTGTATCGATTTTTTGGGTGATGCGTGTTCTATTTTTCTGGGTTATTTGACTTTTCCCTGTGGAGCAGTCTATAAGAGGGTTCAGTGCGATATTTAAATCTCCGCCCACTATCACTACCCCTCTCCGAACCTCTCCCAATTTTGTTAGAGCCTTGTTATAGAATGATTGTTGGTCTGTATTGGGCGCATATATGTTCATCAAAGTTAGCTGAGTGTTATATAATGTACCCACCAATATCAAGAACCTGCCATCCTCATCTGAATATTGATCTAGAATTTGGAAAGGGACGTCTTTACTTATTAAGATGCCTACCCCGTTCTTTTTTCTAGCATTAGAGTTAAAAATTTGTTGAGTGTAGATTTTTGAATATAGAGTTGGTTCTCTATGCTTGGGAAAATGGGTTTCTTGTAGAAACACTATCGATCCCTGTGATTTTTTAAACCACGCCAGGGCCATTGACTTTTTGTTAGGGGAGTTCAGACCCTTACAGTTTTGTGATATCAACTTTATATCATAAGACATTGACTAGAAATTTAATTTGCATTTGCACTTTCTTAATCATCATCTCTATTGGACGGGCAATATAATAGTACCTCTTATATAGTAGTGACCAACAATACATAAAATCCAAACATAACCTGATAACAAAATAAAACAATATCAACACTTTAACTATAAATCTGATTATCAATATCATACTCTCGATTGAGAGATAAAAACAAGAAAAAAAAAGGTAGGGGAATCCAAAGACCTTGTTAGGTCTAGACACAGTTAGGGTTACAAAGTAGTAAAATTACACTTGCTTCTTATATATGTTTTTTTTTTTTTAATTAATATTTTTAATACCTATACTAGATAAATATTCGGCAAACTCCAGTGTCTCTGGTGACTTGTTATTAATGCAAAGTCTTTCAATATCAATGACATTTGGGCTTTATAACAGAGCATAAGTCCTCAACTTAGTCTTTTGTATTTAGGCTCAATGCCTATTCCTAGAGGGCTCTGAACAATGTAACATAAGGAACAACAAACATTATTACCTGAATAAATGAGAAGTCTCCTCTTTAAGGCAGAGGTGGACCAAAGACTTACTTCCAAGCCCTTGGTTTCGTCTTAAGATCTGTATTCTGCTTACAGGTTGATAAGTCATCCATTATCAGAGTCTTGTGCCGCTGATGAGCCGCCTGCAGCAGGGGCTCTTGAACGCTTTTGCTGGACTGTTTGCCAGTGTGGTCTTTGCTGTAGTGGATTGGATTCTGCTGGAGCTTTTGACTCATGTAGAGACGGCAAGGAGGGTTGTGGTATTCCAAGTTGAGTACAAAAGATTTCCAGGTCCTCTAGTGATTTGTAGACATGCATGCGGTTGTTTTTCAGCACTTTAATACTGAAGGGGAACCCCCATCTATAAGGGATTCCGTTGTCTTGAAGGTGTTGTGTCAAGAATCTTGTTTCTTTTCTGTTTTGTAGCGTGAGTGGGCTGAGATCGGAGTAAAGTTGTAGCTGGTGCTCCTGGTAAGATATTGATTGCTGTTGTCTCACTGCTTTCATTATCCTCTCTTTGTCCAGATATTTGTGGAACTTTATGATTACATCCCTTGGGGGATCCTTATCTTTGGGTTGTGGGCGTAATGCCCTGTGGGCTCTATCAAGTGGTATTTCAATATATTCTGATTCTTTTAATATGGTCTTGAACAAATCCTGGAGGGAGGAGTGCAAATTTTCAGGGGTAATTCTTTCTGGTAGACCTCTAATCCTTATATTCTGCCTCCTCCCTCTATTGTCCAAATCCTCCAATTTTTCCTGAAGGAAAGATATTTGGGATTCTTGAGCCAAGAGTTTTCTATTTATTAAATCCATGTCAGATGTCTGTGTCTCTGTCTGTTCCTCTAGGTACTCCACTCTATTTCCCAGCTCGTTAACCTCTTTCCTCACCTCCGCCAGCCCATCTTTAATCATGCGACCTACTTGCTGTATGAATGAGGTGAAGTCTCCCTTCGTGGGAAGATCTTTTAAATCAGCTCTTGTGAGTGGAGTGTCCACTGTTGTATCTTGTTGGATTTCCGCCTCTTCTGGAGTCTGAGATGAATCCTCATCCTCCATTGTTAATGCCTGTGACATTTTAAAGAACATACTCATCTTGTTGGGGTCATTTTTCATACTTTTGTCACTTTTAATTGATCTCTTTGAAGCCATGTTTGAAGCCTCAGTGGGTGTCTAGTAAAACTGTGTTCCTTCCCAGGGCCTAGGCTCTCTGCCACCAAAGTACAGTTTATATTTGTGGATGTTGGGTAACTTAATCCAGTTTATCGTCTGTTTTCCCCTTCTTCCTTCTTTTTTTTTTCTTTCCCTCTCTCCCTCTTTTTGTTTTCCTTGTTATTCTTTTTTTCTTTTCTCATTTTCTTCTTTTTTTTTTCCTTTAGATTTATTTTTATTTATTTATTTCTTTAATTATTTATTTATTGTGTGGTAGGGATATGAAGCTGTAAGCCCTTTGAAGTCTCACAAGGGTATACCCTAATCCTTCAACAAATGCCTCTGGCAGATTAGGTGGAAGAGAAAGAAAAACAAACATGCACCGTCTCCCAAACCTCTCACACACTGAGCCGGATTACTAAAGTCTATCTGGGGATTCCGTTATCTGTATAATTGCAGTGGGGAGATGAATCTTAGACTCTAATGCTTTGTTTACCATATCCCATGCCACGAGGTTAGTGTGCGTAGGCCTGCTGCTATGCCTGATGTTATTACACTGAAGCAGTTCCTGTCAGCTATGTGACAAACGGCACTATTAGTAACGGAGGGCCTCCCACCCGGTGTATGCAGCGATCAGCTCAGTGTGTCCCGTGTTTTATGCTGCAGCGGTGTGAGTATATCTGATCGCCTGTGTGCTTGTTATATTTAAGTATGGCGCTCACCTTTTAGTTGCGCTAGCGTTGTAATGGCCGCCTCCTTCAGCTCCTTCTCTGCGCCACGTTCGGTCACTATGTCTGCTCACTCAGTCAGTGATCGGGTAGTTGCTTTTTCCGTGGGAATGATGCCAGGTCTGGATTGCGGCAAACAGTCCTATCACTGTGGCCAGTTTAACTTCCTTCATAGGATTAGTGCTGTACCTTGTATGGCGGTTTTGGCGCTTCTTTATAAGCAGTGCTATTATGATACTCACGCTTTCTTTCTTTGCTTTTCTCTGTGCTTTAGAGTTCAATGAGCTTTCAAAACATATTTATGTAATAAAGCATGAGTAGATGAATTTTATGCCCCAACTGTGTCTTAGGATTTACAGAGCTTCAGAACTATGCGGCCATTTCAGTCCATGGTCGGCTCCGCCCCCCTATAACCTCTTATTCTTTAATAAAGACCCCCAAGAAAACAAAAAGTCAAATAAAAGTTAACCCTTTCTCTCAAAAGGGATAACTCCGTCTCTCAAACACATGCCTATAAAGTGCCTGCCCCATGCCAACATTCAATCCCCCCAGAATTATATGTCCCAATCAATTGATGCAGGATCCTCTAAGTGCATAGTCTCCCCACCTGGAAGAAATAGCACTTACCTGCAAAATCCGCTGTCCGGCATGTAAACAGCTCACTAGGTATGAGAGAACACATACTCCTCACAGAGACCTGTAGAAGATAAAGAACAGAGTAAATCTACTTTGGCTTTCTATACCCTGGGCAGCAAATATGTTAGGAAAACACAGCAAGGCCCACTTTACAAGTTCCTAACTGCTTTAAAGCCACCACTGCCCTTACTGAAGAGACTAACGTGGAGTACGGCTAGACCCAAAAAACTTGCTTGTAGCAAAATATATTCCAATTTTGCTCAGACACCAAAACTTCACCTCCTCCTTTGACAGAGGCAAAGAGAATGACTTAGGCTTGTGGGAAGGGAAGTGATACTTAAAGGGACACTGAACCCAATTTTTTGCTTTCGTGATTCAGATAGAGCATGAAATTTTAAGCAACTTTCTAATTTACTCCTATTATCAAATTTTCTTCATTCTCTTGGTATCTTTATTTGAAATGCAAGAATTTAAGTTTAGATGGCGGCCCATTTTTGGTGAACAACCTGGGTTGTCCTTGCCGATTGGTGGATAAATGTATCCACCAATAAAAAAGTGCTGTCCAGAGTGCTGAACCCAAAAAAAGCTTAGATGCCTTCTTTTTCAAATAAAGATAGCAAATGAATTAAGAAAATTTAATAATAGTAGAAAATTAGTAAGTTGCTTAAAAACAGAATTTATGCTTACCTGATAAATTACTTTCTCCAACGGTGTGTCCGGTCCACGGCGTCATCCTTACTTGTGGGATATTCTCTTCCCCAACAGGAAATGGCAAAGAGTCCCAGCAAAGCTGGTCACATGATCCCTCCTAGGCTCCGCCCACCCCAGTCATTCGACCGACGGACAGGAGGAAATATATATAGGAGAAACCATATGATACCGTGGTGACTGTAGTTAGAGAAAATAATTCATCAGACCTGATTAAAAAACCAGGGCGGGCCCTGGACCGGACACACCGTTGGAGAAAGTAATTTATCAGGTAAGCATAAATTCTGTTTTCTCCAACATTGGTGTGTCCGGTCCACGGCGTCATCCTTACTTGTGGGAACCAATACCAAAGCTTTAGGACACGGATGAAGGGAGGGAGCAAATCAGGTCACCTAAACGGAAGGAACCACAGCTTGCAAAACCTTTCTCCCAAAAATAGCCTCCGAAGAAGCAAAAGTATCAAATTTGTAAAATTTGGCAAAAGTGTGCAGTGAAGACCAAGTCGCTGCCTTACATATCTGGTCAACAGAAGCCTCGTTCTTGAAGGCCCATGTGGAAGCCACAGCCCTAGTGGAGTGAGCTGTGATTCTTTCAGGAGGCTGCCGTCCGGCAGTCTCATAAGCCAATCGGATGATGCTTTTAAGCCAAAAGGAAAGAGAGGTAGAAGTCGCTTTTTGACCTCTCCTTTTACCAGAATAAACAACAAACAAGGAAGATGTTTGTCTGAAATCTTTAGTAGCCTCTAAATAGAACTTTAGAGCACGGACAACGTCCAAATTGTGTAACAAACGTTCCTTCTTTGAAACTGGATTCGGACACAAAGAAGGTACAACTATCTCCTGGTTAATATTTTTGTTAGAAACAACTTTAGGAAGAAAACCAGGCTTAGTACGCAAAACCACCTTATCTGCATGGAACACCAGATAAGGAAGAGAACACTGCAGAGCAGATAACTCTGAAACTCTTCTAGCAGAAGAAATTGCAACCAAAAACAAAACTTTCCAAGATAGTAACTTAATATCTATGGAATGTAAGGGTTCAAACGGAACCCCTTGAAGAACTGAAAGAACTAGATTTAGACTCCAGGGAGGAGTCAAAGGTCTGTAAACAGGCTTGATCCTAACCAGAGCCTGAACAAATGCTTGAACATCTGGCACAGCTGACAGTCTTTTGTGTAGTAAGACAGATAAAGCAGAGATCTGTCCCTTTAGGGAACTTGCAGATAATCCTTTCTCCAAACCTTCTTGAAGAAAGGAGAGAATCTTAGGAATTTTTATCTTATTCCATGGGAATCCTTTGGATTCACACCAACAGATATATTTTTTCCATATTTTATGGTAAATTTTTCTAGTTACAGGTTTTCTGGCCTGAACCAGAGTATCTATCACCGAATCTGAAAACCCACGCTTTGATAGAATCAAGCGTTCAATCTCCAAGCCGTCAGTTGGAGGGAGACCAGATTTGGGTGTTCGAATGGACCTTGAACAAGAAGGTCCTGTCTCAAAGGTAGCTTCCATGGTGGAGCCGATGACATATTCACCAGGTCTGCATACCAAGTCCTGCGTGGCCACGCAGGAGCTATCAAGATCACCGAGGCCCTCTCCTGATTGATCCTGGCTACCAGCCTGGGAATGAGAGGAAACGGTGGGAATACGTAAGCTAGGTTGGAAGTCCAAGGTGCTACTAGTGCATCTACTAGAGTCGCCTTGGGATCCCTGGATCTGGACTCGTAGCAAGGAACCTTGAAGTTCTGACGAGACGCCATCAGATCCATGTCTGGAATGCCCCATAATTGAGTTATTTGGGCAAAGATTTCCGGATGGAGTTCCCACTCCCCTGGATGAAATGTCTGACGACTCAGAAAATCCGCTTCCCAATTTTCCACTCCTGGGATGTGGATCGCAGACAAGTGGCAGGAGTGATCCTCCGCCCATTGAATTATTTTGGTCACTTCTTTCATCGCCAGGGAACTCTTTGTTCCCCCTTGATGATTGATATAAGCAACAGTCGTCATGTTGTCTGATTGGAACCTTATGAATTTGGCCTTTGCTAGTTGAGGCCAAGCTCTGAGAGCATTGAATATCGCTCTCAGTTCCAGAATGTTTATCGGGAGAAGAGACTCTTCCCGAGACCATAGACCCTGAGCTTTCAGGGATTCCCAGACCGCACCCCAGCCCACTAGACTGGCGTCGGTCGTGACAATGACCCACTCTGGCCTGCGGAAGCTCATTCCCTGGGACAGATGGTCCAGGGTCAGCCACCAACGGAGTGAATCTCTGGTCTTTTGATCTACTTGAATCATTGGAGACAAGTCTGTATAATCCCCATTCCACTGTTTGAGCATGCACAGTTGTAATGGTCTTAGATGAATTCGTGCAAAAGGAACTATGTCCATTGTTGCAACCATCAATCCTATTACTTCCATGCACTGCGCTATGGAAGGATGAGGAACAGAATGAAGCACTTGACAAGAGCTTAGAAGTTTTGATTTTCTGACCTCTGTCAGAAAAATCCTCATTTCTAAGGAATCTATTATTGTTCCCAAGAAGGGAACTCTTGTTGACGGGGACAGAGAACTCTTTTCTTTGTTCACCTTCCATCCGTGAGATGTGAGAAAGGCTAGAACGATGTCCGTATGAGCCTTTGCCTTTGACAGGGAGGACGCTTGTATTAGAATGTCGTCCAAGTAAGGTACTACTGCAATGCCCCTTGGTCTTAGAACCGCTAGAAGGGACCCTAGCACCTTTGTGAAAATCCTTGGAGCAGTGGCTAATCCGAATGGAAGAGCCACAAACTGGTAATGTTTGTCCAGAAAAGCGAACCTTAGGAACTGATGATGTTCCTTGTGGATAGGGATATGTAGGTACGCATCCTTTAAATCCACGGTAGTCATAAATTGACTTTCCTGGATGGTGGGTAGAATCGTTCGAATAGTTTCCATTTTGAACGATGGTACCCTGAGAAATTTGTTTAGGATCTTCAAATCCAAAATTGGTCTGAACGTTCCCTCTTTTTTGGGAACTACGAACAGATTGGAATAAAAACCCATTCCTTGTTCCTTTATTGGAACTGGGTGTATCACTCCCATCTTTAACAGGTCTTCTACACAATGTAAGAATGCCTGTCTCTTTATTTGGTTTGAGGATAAGTGAGACTTGTGGAACCTTCCCCTTGGGGGTAGTTCCTTGAATTCCAGGAGATAACCTTGAGAAACTATTTCTAGCGCCCAAGGATCCTGAACATCTCTTGCCCAAGCCTGAGCAAAGAGAGAGAGTCTGCCCCCCACCAGATCCGGTCCCGGATCGGGGGCTACTCCTTCATGCTGTCTTGTTAGCAGTGGCAGGTTTCTTGGCCTGCTTACCTTTGTTCCAGCCTTGCATTGGTTTCCAGGCTGGTTTGGGTTGTGAGGCATTACCCTCTTGCTTAGAGGATGCAGAATTAGAGGCTGGTCCATTTCTGCGAAAGGGACGAAAATTAGGCTTATTTTTAGCCTTAAAAGACCTATCCTGTGGAAGGGCGTGGCCCTTTCCCCCAGTGATGTCTGAAATAATCTCTTTCAAATCAGGTCCAAATAAAGTTTTACCTTTGAAAGGAATGTTAAGTAATTTTGTCTTGGATGACACATCCGCTGACCAAGACTTTAGCCAAAGCGCTCTGCGCGCCACAATAGCAAACCCTGAATTTTTCGCCGCTAATTTTGCTAATTGCAAAGCGGCATCTAAAATAAAAGAGTTAGCCAATTTAAGTGCGTGAACTCTGTCCATAACCTCCTCATATGGAGTTTCTCTACTGAGCGACTTTTCTAGTTCCTCGAACCAGAACCACGCTGCCGTAGTGACAGGAACAATGCATGAAATTGGTTGTAGAAGGTAGCCTTGCTGTACAAAAATCTTTTTAAGCAAACCTTCCAATTTTTTATCCATAGGATCTTTGAAAGCACAACTATCTTCGATAGGAATAGTAGTGCGTTTGTTTAGAGTAGAAACTGCCCCCTCGACCTTGGGGACTGTCTGCCATAAGTCCTTTCTGGGGTCGACCATAGGAAATAATTTCTTAAATATAGGGGGAGGAACAAAAGGTATGCCGGGCTTTTCCCACTCTTTATTTACTATGTCCGCCAACCGCTTGGGTATAGGAAAAGCGTCGGGGGGCACCGGAACCTCTAGGAACCTGTCCATCTTGCATAATTTCTCTGGAATGACCAAATTGTCACAATCATCCAGAGTAGATAACACCTCCTTAAGCAGTGCGCGGAGATGTTCTAATTTAAATCTAAATGTCACAACATCAGGTTCAGCTTGATGAGAAATTTTTCCTGAATCTGAAATTTCTCCCTCAGACAAAACCTCCCTCATGGCCCCTTCAGATTGGTGTGAGGGTATGACAGAACAATTATCATCAGCGTCCTCTTGCTCTTCAGTGTTTAAAACAGAGCAATCGCGCTTTCTCTGATAAGTAGGCATTTTGGATAAAAGATTTGCTATGGAGTTATCCATTACAGCCGTTAATTGTTGCATGGTAATAAGTATTGGCGCACTAGATGTACTAGGGGCCTCCTGCATGGGCAAAACTGGTGTAGACACAGTAGGAGATGATGTAGTATCATGTTTACTCCCCTCATTTGAGGAATCATCTTGGGCAATATCATTATTTGTGGCAGTACTGTCCTTACTTTGTTTGGACGCTATGGCACAATTATCACATAAATTTAAATGGGGAGACACATTGGCTTTCATACATATAGAACATAGCTTATCTGAAGGTATAGACATGTTAAACAGGCTTAAACTTGTCAACAATGCACAAAAAACGTTTTAAAATAAAACCGTTACTGTCACTTTAAATTTCAAACAGAAAACACTTTATTACTGAATATGTGAAAAAGTATGAAGGAATTGTTCAAAAATTACCAAATTTTCACCACAGTGTCTTAAAGCCTTAAAGGTATTGTACACCAAATTTCAGAGCTTTAACCCTTAAAATAACGGAACCGGAGCCGTTTTTCAATTTAACCCCTATACAGTCCCAGATACAGTCTTTGCTAAGACCCAACCAAGCCCTGAGGGGAATACGATACCAAATGACGCCTTCTAAAAGCTTTTTCAGAGATTCTTAGATCCACACACATGCATCTGCATGCCCTGTTCTCAAAAAACAACTGCGCATTAATGGCGCGAAAATGAGGCTCAGTCTATGACTAGAAAGGCCCCCTGACTGAAAAAGGTGTCCAATACAGTGCCTGCCGTTTTATAAACGTTCCCCAAGATTATAAATGTCAATTGTTAGCCTAAATTTGAATAATATGCACAAATAAAGCAATCGATTTAGCCCATAAAAATGTCTACCAGTTTTTTAGCCCATAATAAGCCCTTTATTCTGTTTGTTTTTGACTAAGAAAATGGCTTACCGGTCCCCATGAGGGGAAATGACAGCCTTCCAGCATTACACAGTCTTGTTAGAAATATGGCTAGTCATACCTTAAGCAGAAAAGTCTGCTAACTGTTTCCCCCAACTGAAGTTACTTCATCTCAACAGTCCTATGTGGAAACAGCAACCGATTTTAGTTACTGTCTGCTAAAATCATCTTCCTCTTACAAACAGAAATCTTCATCCTTTTCTGTTTCAGAGTAAATAGTACATACCAGCACTATTTTAAAATAACAAACACTTGATAGAAGAATAAAAACTACATTTAAACACCAAAAAACTCTTAACCATCTCCGTGGAGATGTTGCCTGTGCAACGGCAAAGAGAATGACTGGGGTGGGCGGAGCCTAGGAGGGATCATGTGACCAGCTTTGCTGGGACTCTTTGCCATTTCCTGTTGGGGAAGAGAATATCCCACAAGTAAGGATGACGCCGTGGACCGGACACACCAATGTTGGAGAAATTGCATGCTCTATCTGAATCACGAAAAAAAAAAAATTGGGTTCAGTGTCCCTTTAACAGCTTTGCTGTGGTGCTCTTTGTCTCCTCCTGCTGGCCAGGAGTGATATTCTCACTAGTAATTGATGACATCATGGACTCACCAAATCTTAGGAAAGAAATAAGATTTACTTACCCTAAAGGGACAAACACAATTTTTTATCTTTGATGATTCAGATAGAACATGTAATTTTAAACAACTTTCCAGCTTATTGAACACATTGGGTGAGACAATGGCAAGAGGCAGCCACCAATCAGCAGCTAGCGCCCAGTAGTGCACAGCTGATCCTGAGCCTACTTAGGTATGCTTTTCAACAAAGGATACCAAGAGGATTAAACAAATAATAAAAGTTAACTTGAAAGCAGTTTTACTTTGCATGTTCTTGCTGAATCGTGAAAGAATCATTTGTTTTGTTTGTCCCTTTAAATGATAAGCATACTGTGGGCTACAAATCCTTGTACAGTCAGTGCAGAGTGTATACTGCTAGTATTATGTAGATATATGCAACCTCTGTGCTGTATACACACCCCTAACATTTTTTTTCCCTTTATCCCAGGACTGGGAGGCTGAGGGTAGAGTCTGAGTGGTTTGTGGTGGTATTGGGTTGATCCAGTCAAAGCTGATCAGGGGGTATGATGGTTTGTGACTATAGCAGGGTATGAACAGATAGTTCTCTGTGAGTTTTTGGTGAACTCATAAAATAGGAGAGGTCTCATTAGAATCAGGGAAAAACATGGTCCCAAAAAGGTGTCATTCTATAACATGAGATGGCTGTGAGCTGTGTGTGCCCTGCTAGCTATACACTTCCTAGGTACTGAGCCTTGTACATTTAGTGCTGTGTGTATACTGCTAGCTATACACTTCCTATGTACTGAGCCTTGTACAGTTAGTGCTGTGTGTATACTGCTAGCTATACACTTCCTAGGTACTGAGCCTTGTACAGTTAGTGCTGTGTGTATACTGCTAGCTATACACTTCCTAGGTACTGAGCCTTGTACAGTTAGTGCTGTGTGTATATTGCTAGCTATACACTTCCTAGGTACTGAGCCTTGTACAGTTAGTGCTGTGTGTATACTGCTAACTATACAATTCCTATGTACTGAGCCTTGTACATTTAGTGCTGTGTGTATACTGCTAGCTATACACTTCCTAGGTACTGAGCCTTGTACATTTAGTGCTGTGTGTATACTGCTAACTATACAATTCCTAGGTACTGAGCCTTGTACAGTTAGTGCTGTGTGTATACTGCTAGCTATACACTTCCTATGTACTGAGCCTTGTACAGTTAGTGCTGTGTGTATACTGCTAGCTATACACTTCCTAGGTACTGGGCCTTGTACAGTTAGTGCTGTGCAGAGGCGTAACTAGAAACCACAGGGCCCAGGTGCAAGAATCTAAGAAGGGCCCCCCCCACCCCCCCCCTGCCCCCCCTCCAAAAAAAGTGAATTTAGTACATATAATTTTTTATTTTATTTTTTACATTTAACACAGAAAACAAAATGTGAATCAGATTACATGTCTGCAAAAGGAGGTACCCTGTGCCCATAGTCTGTGAGATGGTCTGACCCCCTATTACTGTATATATATATATATATATAGTGACAGTATTTAACCCCCCAGTACTATATATAGTAAGTTAGTGACACAGTCTGTAATCTGCCGGTGAGATGGCTGGCCTGACCCTACCTGCCCAGTACTTTATAAAGTGACCACAGTAGTCAGTGACATGGTCCACCCCCCCATACTGTATATAGTGGTACTGTATAGTGACACTGTTTACCCCCTGCCCCTCCATGCTGTAGTAACAAGGTCTGTAATTTGCTGGTTCCACAAACATACACAAACACACATACATGCATAAATACACACACAGTCACATACATACACACACACACCATACACACACACATAAACACCAATGGGTAAAACAGAAACACTAACCCCTGTAGTCATGTAACACTCACATGATATCAGTGCAGGCAGTGGTAGGTTAACGTTTTTTATAAAATAAAATAAAAATCTAAAAAAAAATAATATTTTTTTTTTTTTTAAGCTGGGCCCCCACCCTCAGGGGCCCAGTCGCACCTGCGACCTCTGCACCCCCTGTAGTTTTGCCCCTGGTGCTGTGTGTATACTGCTAGCTATACACTTCCTTGTACACTTAGTGCTGTGTGTATACTGCTAGCTATACACTTCCTAGGTACTGAGCCGTGTACAGTTAGTGCTGTGTGTATACTGCTAGCTATACACTTCCTAGGTACTGAGCCTTGTACAGTTAGTGCTGTGTGTATTATACTGCTAGCTATACACTGCCTAGGTACTGAGCCTTGTACAGTTAGTGCTGTGTGTATACTACTAGCTATACACTTCCTAGGTACTGAGCCTTGTACACTTAGTGCTGTGTGTATACTGCTAGCTATACACTGCCTAGGTACTGCGCCTTGTACAGTTAGTGTTGTGTGTTTACTGCTAGCTATACACTTCCTAGGTACTGAGCCTTGTACACTTAGTGCTGTGTGTATACTGCTAGCTATACACTGCCTAGGTACTGCGCCTTGTACAGTTAGTGCTGTGTGTATACTGCTAGCTATACACTTCCTAGGTACTGAGCCTTGTACAGTTAGTGCTGTGCGTATACTGCTAGCTATACACTTCCTAGGCACTGAGCCTTGTACACTTAGTGCTGTGTGTATACTGCTAGCTATACACTTCCTAGGTACTGAGCCTTGTACAGTTAGTGCTGTGTGTATACTGCTAGCTATACACTTCCTAGGTACTGCACCTTGTACAGTTAGTGCTGTGTGTATACTGCTAGTTATACACTTCCTAGGTACTGAGCATATATACACTGTGTGCATACTGGTGGAGTAAAACAACACACATGATACTAGTGTCAAAGTGATTGGTTTATTGCACTATAAAATAAATAGTGCATTTGAACTTACATACAACAAATTATATATATAGCAGTGAACTTACATACAACAAATTATATATATAGCAGTGAACTTACATACAATAAATTATATATATAGCAGTGAACTTACATACAATAAATTATATATATAGCAGTGAACATACACACAATAAATTATATATATAGCAGTGAACTTAGGAATTAAACAAAGAGAACCCTGTAATTAATAATAAGTGTTCTAAATAAAATGTCCATAAACAGTTTACCACACTTTAGTGTTGTTTTCCTGAATGCTGTGTTGAGTCCCAAGAGAAACAAAAAAGTCTTTTGCTAATGTCCCTTTTTTCCCAGTTATTATAAAGGAAATAAATAGTAACAAAAACGATTGTAATCCTGGTATCGTTCCTGCTTGTAATTAAGCACTGCTCCATCTTCTCTTTTTATCGGCATATAAACACAGGTCTAGATTTAAACCATGCTCACAATCCATTAAGCAAGGAGAGAGGCTGTAAAGTAAGGCTCTGCTACTTACGCTGAAAAGCTAGCAGTATACAACCGCCAAACTGAACAGCTGAGCAGCCAGAGAGCTTCTGGAACACCAACACTAAACTGCCAATACTACCATGCAACAAACAGACCCAATAAAGCTGGTAACTAGAACCTGATAGCCACATAAGCTTACTGTGATTCAGCAACAGTTGTGTCCCAGTTCAGTGATGATTTGAGCAAAGATTCTTTGTTTTCCAGTAATGGTAAAAGGATATGTGGATAACACTTGCTCCAGGGATCTTGAAAGGAAATTTGCCTACAATCGTTTAACCAAATTGGCTTCATCAGGGCTTGTAATTTGCATTCTTCCTCAGCTGCCTTAAATAGCAGCCTAATTCAGGATCATCCCCCAAGTCTAAACCATGTGAAAAACATAATTTATGCTTACCTGATAAATTCCTTTCTCCTGTAGTGTAGTCAGTCCACGGGTCATCCATTACTTATGGAATATTTCTCTTCCTAACAGGAAACTGCAAGAGAATTACCCAGCAGAGCTTGCTATATAGCTCCTCCCCTCACCTGTCATACTCAGTCATTCGACCAAGCATACGAGAAAGGAGGAACCATAGGGTACAGTGGTGACTGGAGTTTAATTAAAATTTAGACCTGCCGTAAAAACAGGGCGGGCCGTGGACTGACTACACTACAGGAGAAAGGAATTTATCAGGTAAGCATAAATTATGTTTTCTCCTGTTAAGTGTAGTCAGTCCACGGGTCATCCATTACTTATGGAATACCAATACCAAAGCTAAAGTACACGGATGAAGGGAGGGACAAGGCAGGAACATTAAACAGAAGGAACCACTGCCTGAAGTACCTTTCTCCCAAACACAGCCTCCGAAGAAGCAAAAGTGTCAAATTTGTAAAATTTTGAAAAAGTGTGAAGCGAAGACCAAGTCGCAGCCTTGCAAATCTGTTCAACAGAGGCCTCATTTTTAAAGGCCCAGGTGGAAGCCACAGCTCTAGTAGAATGAGCTGTAATCCTTTCAGGAGGCTGCTGTCCAGCAGTCTCATAGGCTAATCGTATTATGCTACGAAGCCAAAAAGAGAGAGAGGTAGTCGAAGCCTTTTGACCTCTCCTCTGTCCAGAGTAAACGACAAACAGGGAAGAAGTTTGACGAAAATCCTTAGTTGCCTGCAAAAAGAATTTCAGGGCTCGGACTACGTCCAGATTATGCAAAAGTCGTTCCTTCTTTGAAGAAGGGTTAGGACACAGAGATGGAACAACAATCTCTTGATTGATATTCTTGTTAGTAACTACCTTAGTTAAGAACCCAGGTTTAGTACGCAGAACTACCTTGTCTGAATGGAAAATCAGATAAGGAGAATCACAATGTAAGGCAGATAACTCAGAGACTCTCCGAGCCGAGGAAATAGCCATCAAAAACAGAACTTTCCAAGATAACAACTTGATATCAATGGAATGAAGGGGTTCAAATGGAACGCCTTGAAGAACATTAAGAACTAAGTTTAAGCTCCGCGGCGGAGCAACAGACTTAAACACAGGCTTAATCCTAGTTAAAGCCTGACAGAAAGCCTGAACGTCTGGAACTTCAGCCAGACGTTTGTGTAGAAGAATAGACAGAGCAGAAATCTGTCCCTTTAACGAACTAGTAGATAAGCCCTTTTCTAAACCCTCTTGTAGAAAGGACAATATCCTAGGAATCCTAACCTTACTCCATGAGTAACTCTTGGATTCGCACCAATGTAAATATTTACGCCATATTTTATGGTAAATTTGTCTGGTAACAGGCTTCCTAGCCTGTATTAAGGTATCAATAACCGACTCCGAGAAACCACGCTTTGATAGAATCAAGCGTTCAATCTCCATGCAGTCAGCCTCAGAGAAATTAGATTTGGATGTTTGAAAGGACCCTGAATTAGAAGGTCCTGTCTCAGAGGCAGAGACCACGGTGGACAGGACGACATGTCCACTAGGTCTGCATACCAGGTCCTGCGTGGCCACGCAGGCGCTATCAGAATCACCGAAGCTCTCTCCTGTTTGATCTTGGCAATCAAACGAGGAAGCATTGGGAATGGTGGAAACACATAAGCCATGTTGAAGACCCAAGGGGCTGTCAGAGCATCTATCAGCACCGCTCCCGGGTCCCTGGACCTGGATCCGTAACAAGGAAGCTTGGCGTTCTGACGAGACGCCATGAGATCCAGATCTGGTTTGCCCCAACGACGAACCAGTTGAGCAAAGACCTCCGGATGAAGTTCCCACTCTCCCGGATGAAAAGTCTGGCGACTTAGAAAATCCGCCTCCCAGTTCTCCACGCCTGGGATGTAGATCGCTGACAGGTGGCAAGAGTGAGACTCTGCCCAGCGAATTATCTTTGAGACTTCCAACATCGCTAGGGAACTTCTGGTTCCCCCTTGATGGTTGATATAAGCCACAGTCGTGATGTTGTCCGACTGAAATCTGATGAACCTCAGAGTTGCTAACTGAGGCCAAGCTAGGAGAGCATTGAATATTGCTCTTAACTCCAGAATATTTATTGGGAGGAGTTTCTCCTCCTGAGTCCATAATCCCTGAGCTTTCAGGGAATTCCAGACTGCTCCCCAGCCTAGAAGGCTGGCGTCTGTTGTTACAATCGTCCAATCTGGCCTGCGAAAGGTCATCCCCTTGGACAGATGTGGCCGAGAGAGCCACCATAGAAGAGAATCTCTGGTCTCTTGATCCAGATTTAGTAGGGGGGACAAATCTGAGTAATCCCCGTTCCACTGACTTAGCATGCACAATTGCAGCGGTCTGAGATGCAGGCGCGCAAATGGTACTATGTCCATTGCCGCTACCATTAAGCCGATTACTTCCATGCACTGAGCTACTGACGGGTGTGGAATGGAGTGAAGGACACGGCAAGCATTTAGAAGTTTTAATAACCTGGCCTCTGTCAGGTAAATTTTCATCTCTACAGAATCTATAAGAGTCCCTAGAAAAGGAACTCTTGTAAGTGGTAATAGAGAACTCTTTTCCACGTTCCCCTTCCACCCATGTGACCTCAGAAATGCCAGAACTATCTCTGTATGAGACTTGGCAGTTTGAAAACTTGACGCTTGTATCAGAATGTCGTCTAGGTACGGAGTCACCGCTATGCCTCGCGGTCTTAGTACCGCCAGAAGTGATCCTAGAATTTTTGTAAAGATTCTTGGAGCCGTAGCTAATCCGAAGGGAAGAGCTACAAACTGGTAATGCCTGTCTAGGAAGGCAAATCTCAAATACCGGTAATGGTCCTTGTGAATCGGTATGTGAAGGTAGGCTTCCTTTAGGTCCACCGTGGTCATGTACTGACCCTCTTGGATCATGGGAAGGATGGTTCGAATAGTCTCCATTTTGAATGATGGAACTCTTAGAAATTTGTTTAGGATTTTTAAGTCCAAGATTGGTCTGAAGGTTCCCTCTTTTTTGGGAACCACAAATAGATTTGAATAGAATCCCTGCCCGTGTTCCGTCCGCGGAACTGGGTGGACTACCCCCATTAGTAAGAGGTCTTGTACACAGCGTAGAAACGCCTCTTTCTTTGTTTGGTTTGCTGATAACCTTGAAAGATGAAATCTCCCCCGTGGAGGAGAAGTCTTGAAGCCCAGGAGATATCCCTGGGATATGATCTCCAACGCCCAGGGATCCTGGACATCTCTTGCCCAAGCCTGGGCGAAGAGAGAAAGTCTGCCCCCCACTAGATCCGTTTCCGGATAGGGGGCCCTCTCTTCATGCTGTCTTGGGGGCAGCAGCAGGTTTCTTGGCCTGCTTGCCCCTGTTCCAGGACTGGTTAACTTTCCAGCCCTGCCTGTAACGAGCAACAGCTCCTTCCTGTTTTGGAGCGGAGGAAGTTGATGCTGCTCCTGCCTTGAAGTTACGAAAGGCACGAAAATTAGACTGTTTGGCCTTTGATTTGGCCCTGTCCTGAGGTAGAGCATGGCCCTTACCTCCCGTAATGTCAGCAATAATTTCTTTCAAGCCGGGCCCGAATAAGGTCTGCCCTTTGAAAGGAATATTAAGCAATTTAGATTTAGAAGTCACGTCAGCTGACCAGGATTTAAGCCATAGCGCTCTGCGCGCTTGGATGGCGAATCCGGAGTTCTTAGCCGTAAGTTTGGTTAAATGCACAACGGCATCAGAAACAAATGCGTTAGCTAGCTTAAGTGTTTTAAGCTTGTTCATTATTTCATCCAATGGAGCTGAGCGAATGGCCTCTTCCAGAGACTCAAACCAGAATGCTGCCGCAGCAGTGACAGGCGCAATGCATGCAAGGGGCTGTAAAATAAAACCTTGTTGAACAAACATTTTCTTAAGGTAACCCTCTAATTTTTTATCCATTGGATCTGAAAAGGCACAACTATCCTCCACCGGGATAGTGGTACGCTTAGCTAAAGTAGAAACTGCTCCCTCCACCTTAGGGACCGTCTGCCATAAGTCTCGTGTGGTGGCGTCAATAGGGAACATTTTCCTAAATATGGGAGGAGGGGTAAAAGGCACACCAGGTCTATCCCACTCCTTGCTAATAATCTCTGTAAGCCTTTTTGGTATAGGAAATACGTCAGTACACACCGGCACCGCATAGTATTTATCCAACCTACATAATTTCTCTGGAATTGCAACCGTGTTACAATCATTCAGAGCCGCTAATACCTCCCCTAGCAATGTGCGGAGGTTCTCTAGCTTAAATTTAAAATTGGAAATCTCTGAATCCAGTCTCCCTGGATCAGATCCGTCACCCACAGAATGAAGCTCTCCGTCCTCACGTTCTGCAAACTGTGACGCAGTATCTGACATGGCTCTCATCTCATCCGCGCGCTCTATCCTTAACCCAGAGCTATCGCGCTTGCCTCTTAAATCTGGCAACTTAGATAATACTTCTGTCATAACAGTAGCCATGTCTTGCAAAGTGATTTGTAAGGGCCTCCCTGATGTACTTGGCGCCACAAAATCACGCACCTCCTGAGCGGGAGGCGCAGGTACTGACACGTGAGGAGAGTTAGTCGGCATAACTTCCCCCTCGTCGTCTGGTGATAATTTCTTTACATGTAAAGATTGACTTTTATTCAAAGTAGCATCAATGCAATTGGTACACAAATTTCTATTGGGCTCCACATTGGCCTTTAAACATATTGAACAAAGAGATTCATCTAAGTCAGACATGTTTAAACAAACTAGCAATGAGACTAGCAAACTTGGAAATACTTTTCAAAATTAATTTACAAGCAATATAAAAAACGTTACTGTGCCTTTAAGAAGCACAGAAAACTGACACAGTTGAAATAACAATGAACAAAAATAGTTATAGCAACCAAATTTTCACAGTAAATGTATTAAGTTAGCAAAGGATTGCACCCACCAGCAAATGGATGATTAACCCCTTAGTACCCAAAAACGGATAACAATTATATAATTAACGTTTTTCTCACAGTCAAATACACTGTCACAGGACTACTGTGACTGATTACCTCCCTCAAAATGGATTTTGAAGACCCTTGAGCTCTTTAGAGACGATCTGGATCATGGAGGATGAAGTAGACAGATTGTGACTGAATTTTTACTGCGCAAAAAAGCGCTAAAATAGGCCCCTCCCACTCATATTACAACAGTGGGGAAGCTCAGAAACTGTTTCTATGCAGAAAATAAAAATGGCCATGTGGTAAAAATCAAGCCCCAATAAGTTTTATCACCAAGTACCTCACAAAAAACGATTAACATGCCAGTAAACGTTTTAAACATACATTTGAAAGTTATGTATTATTATTAACAAGCCTGCTACCAGTCGCTTTTACTGCAGTTAAGGCTCATACATTATTTCAGTATTAACAGTATTTTCAGAGTCAATTCCATTCCTTAGAAAATACATTCAGTGTACACACACACACACACATCAGCCTGATACCAGTCGCTATCGCTGCATTTAAGGCTGAACTTACTTTACAATGGCATCAGCAGTATTTTCTCAGTCAATTCCATTCCTCAGAAAATAATTTACTGCACATACCTATTTGTTGCAGGGGGGCCCTGCATGCTATTCCCCTTCTCTGAAGTTACCTCACTCCTCAGATGAGAAACAGCCAGTGGATCTTAGTTACGTCTGCTAAGGCCATAGAAAAAAACTCAGGCAGATTCTTCTTCTAAAGCTGCCTGAGAATAAACAGCACACTCCGGTGCCATTTAAAAATAACAAACTTTTGATTGTAGAAATAAAACTAAGTTAAAAAACACCACAGATCTCTCACAGCTTCCTATCTGTTAGGCTGCAAGAGAATGACTGAGTATGACAGGTGAGGGGAGGAGCTATATAGCAAGCTCTGCTGGGTAATTCTCCTGCAGTTTCCTGTTAGGAAGAGAAATATTCCATAAGTAATGGATGACCCGTGGACTGACTACACTTAACAGGAGAAATAAGATTTCTACTACATAAATAATAAATAAAGTTTACTGCTAATCAATAGATACAATTACTTAAATATTTCTCAAAAATTGACACTTTTTGGCCATATGTGAATGAAATCAGCAGGTGTTATTAACTGAAATATGTTGGTATATTTCTGTCTTTTTTACATATAATGGCTCCCTGTTCATATGACCGCTATGGTTCATGCTTATACTGCTGCACTGTTACAGCTATTTTATTTAAAGGTGCAAGACAATTGATATTGGCTATAAAGCAACCACTTGGCAAAAAACTTTGCTGCCAATAATTGTAATCAGTATTTGCTGCTTTTTAAAGCTTTTACATTTCTAATTTAAGAGAATACACGGGTCAGTTCCTGAATTTTAAGATACAGGGCTCCTAATGCAAACAACAGAAATTAACACAGTTTAACCCAAAGTGAACAAGCTCAATAGGTATTATATGGTAAAGTCTACATGACTTATTTCTTTCATTTGTACATACAATAACTTCCTGCTGATGAGACCATTATGGCTAACACCTCTAAAGCTGCATATTAGCAACTGTTTTATTTAGATATAGAGGTACAGGACACTTGATATTAACTCTACAACAACCACTTGGTAGTATGTATTGTTGCCAGTTAATTTTATCAATAGTTACCTGTTTTATTAAACAACCTTTATCACTCTCATTTTGGAGAGTGCACAGAAAAATTAATGATTTAAAAATTTAAAGATACAGGGCACAAAGTGTAAACAACCACTTGGTAGATGTACATTTATATATACATGATATTTGACTGACAAGAAATCTAGGAATTATTTAACACATCACACTTTGTTTTTCTGAGGTAAAAAACAAAATATTTTGCTAGTATGATTAACACTGCTAAAGCTCATTGTACTGTTAAGAATATTTAAAACTACAGAAACAATTAATGAACCAAATGTTACATTAATACTGCAAACATGGCTAACCTTTATAAAAAGGGAGAATATAAGAGTTCCTCATTTAAACCTCCTGGAGATAATGTTTCTAGGTTAAAAACCCATCGGCTCTCATGCTGCAGTAATACTTTATCCAAATCCCCCCTCTAATACCCAAAGTCACTTTCTCCATCCCTATGAGGCTAAAGGTTTTGAGCGAGGAATTGTGATATAACTTAAAGTGTTGGGCTATACTTGAGGTTTTGACTTCATGTTCAATGTCCCTAAGGTGTTCTAATGTTCTATCACGTAAGGCTCTTGTGGTTTTACCTATATAGTAGAGCTGCGCATCTTCACCTGTCTCACGATTCAATTCGATTACGATTATCATCGTAACGATTCGATTCTACGATGCATCGCGATGCATCATGATTACTACACTATTTCTGCCCATTTTTTAAATTTTTCAGAAAAAAAATTCAAGCAGTCAAAATATTGAAATAAACTCTTTTTTTATTTTATTAGCTCAAAAAAGGACACTCTTCCTGTGGCAAAGTCTGAACACAGCAGACAACAACAGTTTATAGAACAGTAAATACTAAATGGCAATTGTTGTATTGGTTTGGAAACAATATTATGGCATCAAACTGTAGTTACAGAGTACGTAGTGTAAAAAGTGCAGTGCTCGCACTCGCAGTGTACTTCTTCAATAAAAGAAAATATTTAAATGTATATTTTATATATAGTAAGTAAAGTACACTATACACTTGTAAAGAAACATGAACAACAAATAAATGTCTAACTATCTATGTTGGTTTTAATTTAATGTCTTTACTTACTTAGTAATAATAATATAATAATAGACATTAAATTAAAACCAAAATAGATAGGTTAAGCTTAAGTTACCACCATAATACCTTATTTGTGTGAAAATTGTCCTCCTCAGAAAACAAAACATAAATCCCTTATATACGGTACAAAATTACAGGTGCACTCCACTGTGCCTTCATGACTGTCAATTTGTGGCAAACAAACATCACGTGAATCTGGAACACAACACACAGCACAGAGTGTGCATACAACACACACATGTGATTGTGACATATACAATTAGTTGTTACAGACTTACAGTAGTACTAGAGAGACATTTAAAACAAGTAGCATTGAACTGAACTACTATAACTACAGTTTCTTCTTGATGATTGATTATATTATCTTTATGGGATCACAAATATAATTAGTTAGTTATTAGTTACTGTTAAAGCAGTACTACACACAACTGAACAGTGACTGAGTCTGTCACTGAACAGTACACAGCAGTCACAGTCACACACAAACAAACAATACATAAAAAAGCACACAGACATCAAGGAGTAAATCATGGTGAAGAAAGGGTGGCACGCCACTCACCTGAGGTGTGTGTGCTTTATTTTTGTATTGTGCTGTTGTGTGTGTGTGTGCTGTACTGTCTGTAGTGTACAGTATATTTGTGATCCAATAAAGATTTACTCAAGGTTTACTCAAGGCTTTTCCTTCCCCTAATATAGTGGTTTGGCTTCAGTCTCACTCTCTGCACACTCATAGACAGTTAGACAGTCACTAGACAGACACTAGAGACACAGTGGGACACACACAAACAAAAACATTAAAAGGCACCACAGCCAGTCAGCCACAGTCACACTCACACTCATAGACACTTAGACAGACACACATACAAACAAAAACATTCAAAGGCAGTTAAGGCACTGAGTCTCACACACACTCAGTCACTCATAGATAGATACATACAAACAACATTCAAACTGGCACTCACTCACTCACAGTCATACTCACACACTCATAAAGACAGTTAGACAGCACACACATTGTTATTGTTAACTGGTTGGTTATATTAGGTTAACCCCTACAGATATGCCTGGGAGTGGGATGGCATTTGGGATCATAAACAAAAACATATGATATCTTTCTTAAAGGGTCTATTTAAAATAGACAATTTTTAGTGTGAATATGAATAATATTAATAATCCCTTATGCAATATGCACTCACTGCATTGCAAACAATACAGGGGTGTGCTGTAAACAATAGCACAACATCTACAAAACAGAGCACTTCCTGATTGGCAAACATCACAGTAACACTAGAAGTAGTAATAGACATTATACAACAAGTAGCATTGAACTACTAGATTTACTAACTTTGATTATCTTTATGGGATCACAAATATATTGTTACACAACACACACACACACAGTCACACACAGTCAAACAATACCAAAAAACCACACATCATAAAAAGAGTGAATCATGGTGAAGAAGGGTGACACTGACTGACACGCACACATGAGGTGTGTGCAGTTGTGTGTTGTTTCTTTTGTATTGTTTGTGTGTGTGACTGTGACAGTGAGTGACGTGGTCGGTCGTGTCGTGTAGTGTACTAGTATATTTTGTGATCCAACAAAGATTTACTCAAGGTTTTAAGCTTCATTTTTCAAAAAGCTATAAGCTATATAACAGTAACAAATATAAAATAACTTAACAGTAGTCTGCACTGGGCAGTGGGGCACACAGCACTTTCTTCTGGATGTGCCAGAAAACATTAAATATTAATATAAACCTGAATCACTACTCAGAATTATGGAATATGTAGGTTTTTCTGTAAGAACACTAGTTGATCCACATGCTCTGGTTTGAGGGTGCTTCTTTTTGCCGTTACCACATCTCCTGCAGTGGAGAAAACCCGCTCTGCAGACACGCTTGTACCTGGGATACACAAGTATCGCTTAGACAAATGAGAGAGGAGGGGAAATATGACCTCATGTACATGCCACCAGTTCAAAGGGTCTTCAGTGAGAGGCAGAGATGGGGCTTTACAATATTTCTCTATTTCCTCTTCAGCCTTGGCATAGGGGGTCTTGGGTTCTATTGTACCTTCAGTGTCAGTGAAAGACTGTCCCAGCAAAGTCATGAGCAGCGATGTGGACTTTCTTTTGGGAGGAGAAGGGTTATCCTCCTCGATGGGTGATTCTTCTTCCAGAGTTTCTTTTCCCTCAGGCAGTGGCACTTCATCCACGTTTGTCCTCCTAGATGTAACTGTACTAGTACACTCAATCTGTGTTTGAACAAAAGAATAGAAAAAATAGCATTCATTATTACCTCGAGCAGCCAGCCAGCTAATGCTATGTGTGTGCTCAGAGAGACAGTAACAGCTCACATCTATTAGGACTCGGGAGTGGACGGAGGAGGAAAGTTGACTGACTGTGGCGTTTTCGAACTGACTTATATAATAAACCTTGTACTCATTAAACTAGCTACTAAGCAAGCTACTGCTAGCTAGCTAAGCCTATTTTGTTATGGATGGTATGTTTTATGTTTGTTTTCAATTTATACATTTTTCAAGAAACATGATGCAATTAAAATTACCTCCAAGGATGCAGCCTCCTCAGTCACTCCTCTGTATATCTCCAATCTCTCCTCCTCTGTGAGAATAAAAGGCAGTCCCTTAAAACGAGGATCCAGGGCAGAGGCTGTATAAAATATCTTCTTCTCTGCCTCACTGCTGTACCTCTTCAGGAGATCTGTTTTGATGGCATTCTTGATCTCATGGGTCATGGGTGTGTCTCCCATGGTGTCTGTCATGTTCTGGAGTAGTTGTGCATTTAGAGGGGCAATGAGAGAAACAGTTGCATTGCGCTCTTCTAACATCAGTGTGGTTGCATCTTTCATTGGCTTTAATGCACTCACAGCATCCTCTGCATTTGACACATCTGTTTCGTTGAGAGTGCAGAGATCTGACTCACTTTTTCTGACTTCTGGAGACAACAATGTGGCACAGATTGCAGGTTGCTGTTCTAGGAACCTCTCGACCATGTCATATGAGCTGTTCCACCTTGTTGTCACATCAGTTATCAGCTTATGATTCTTCAGGCCAAGAAATTTCTGTTTTTCTTTCAGACAGTAGTTTGCTGTAGTGCTGCGGGGAAAAAATGTTGATATTCGTCGCACTCTGCCTAAAAGCCTGGAGAGCGTGGCCACTTTCAGCGCCCGCTGGGATGCGAGATTCAGTGTATGGGCGAAGCATTTTACATGAGGGAATTTTCCAACTTGAGCAGCAACAATCATGTTCGACGCATTGTCGGTCACAAGCACTACAGATTTATCGGACAGCTGCCATTCTTCCACGACACGAGACAGTAGCTCCGCCAGATGAGAACCCGTGTGAGACTCATAAACTGCTCTCGTTTGCAGCACATGCGACAAGATCTTCCAGTCCTTGCTAACGTAATGTGCAGTTACTGTTACATAAGACTCCGTCGTGACTGAAGTCCATGAATCACACGTTATTGCGACTCGACTGGCTTGGCTCATTGATGCAATTACCTGAGCTTTTGTTTCGTGGTAGAGTGCAGGTATAACGTTTTCTGTTAAGTGATTGCGTGACGGGATCTTATAACGTGGCTCTAGCGTCTTCAACAGGTTGCGAAACCCAAGGTTTTCCACAACAGAGTAAGGCCGTAGGTCCTTCGCTATGAAAGTTGCCACAGCTTTGGTTATTCTCTTCCCTTTTTCAGAGTTGGGCGGCAAAGTTGACAGCATTGCATCAATTCTTGGCTGATGAGCTTCAGCTAGTCTTGTTATTTCCTTGGCAGTGGCACTGGTGGCGGCAGCGGTTAGCCTCTCAGAGTGAAAACGTCTAACGTGATTTCTCAAGTTAGTAGTATTCCCTAGGTATTTAATTTTTGTGTGACAGGCTTTACAAACCGCGTGTGTCTTGTCCAATTCGTGCTTTCCAGTATGTTCATAAAATCCAAAATGTGCCCAGATGCTTGCGTTTAAAATGCTAGGTGCATTTTTTATCTCTCTATCTTTTTTGTCTCCCTCTGTCATTTTAGCATGACATGTACATATGTGACGGATGATGTTGTTGTCAACGTCGAACTCTGTCAGTGTTAAAAAAAACCCAAAAAAAACACTAAGTTCAAGTTGTCAAAATGTCAAGCCGCAAATGTAAAATCAACAAGTACTAGTAATTTCAACTACTTGCCAGTAACTTGCCATAAATTTTGCCAACATAATTTTTAAAACGAATTGCATTGCAGGGGACATCACTCACTGACACTGTAAGTTACTGTAATATATTACACACTTAAAGGTGCAATGAAACCCAAACATTTACTTTCATGATTCAGATAGAGAATACAATTTTAAATAAACAACATAACTAACTTCTATTATTTAATTTGCTTAATACTTCTCAGATATCATTTGTTGATGAAATAGCAATGCGCAACACACATTAGTGCACGACACAAGGAGGAGGCGATGCATTTCAACAAAGGATAAGCAAATGATATAATAGGGAAAGTTGTTTCAAATTGCATGCACTTTCTTGAATCAAAAATTGGGTTTTATGGCCTTTAGTTTAGTATGTTTAAAAATTCAGCTTTTAGCCTTGTTAAATAACTTATAAAACAGGGATTGGGTTCTTCGGATTCGCATGTGGCATCTTTTAAGAGAGCACTCACCACTCAGCACATGCATTTGCATTGCAATTGCATTGCATATTAAAAATTGCATATATAAAATGTATTATATTAAATAAATAGTATACTATTATTATATATATAATATAAGTATATATTATTTAAAATATTTGCACTTCAGTTAAGACCAGGCAAGGCATCCATGTGAAAAACATCTACAAGATTATTGATTGTAGTATTGTAGAGGGGCCACAGACCGGCATCCATGTGAAAAACATAGATAGATTAGAGAGTAATAGACAATATAGTATACTATTTATTATTTATAATAAATTTTATATAGGCAATATTCAATAATGCAGCAATTATGCAGCAGCCTGAGCCACAGTCAGTCAGTACTAGTAGCGTTTAGTAAATAATATTGATTTGATAATTAATAATTTAATTGTACCCCTTATTGTTGTGTACCCCTTATTGTGCTCTTTCAGTAAGCTAATTAGTAATTACTAGGCAAGTAGGCATAGGCAATGGAAATTATGGCATGGCAATGGCATTGGCAAAATGTACGACGTTTTGGTAAATAAATAAGCTTTTAAAGTTATTAGTTTCTCACCATAGGTCTCCTCCTCTGTCTCCCACAAAATAAAAATGAGCCCGCCGTGTAACTGTATACCACCGTGTATACTCGGAGTCGGAATCGTCATCACCATCATCAATCTCTCAGGCAGCAGTCCTGCTCCTACTGCGTAACTTCGGCACTTCCAGAGACCGCCCATGGAGCGCCCATGTTGCTTTATTGGGTGACGTGACGTCAGTGACGTCAAAACGCTGTACCGCACACTTTCTGTTACTTGTCCTGGAGGCGGGGTCACGTGGGTAACGTGAATCGATTCTCGCGCCTCACCGCATTGATGCAGAATCGTTTCATGCCGCATCGCGATGCATCGTCAAAACGATTATTTTTTACAGCCCTACTATATAGAAGAGAGAACAGCCTCCTTCAGTTATTTTAGTTCTAATTTTATATATACGCCCAGTCTTAGATACAAAGTATCTAGCTTTTTGTATATAATTACATGCTTTGTAACACTTGCAAGGATAGCAACCTGGTTCTTGTTTGGTATTTTGTAACCAATTTCATTTAGCTGGTGGTTTTCTGTACAAACTTCTTACCAGATTTTCTCTTAAATTGGGTGCCCTCCTAGCCGTTATTGATGGACATTCCCCTATTATTGGTGCCAAATCATTGTCAGTCTGTAATAAAGGCCAGTGTTGTTTAAATATACTTTGTATGTCCTTCCACCCTTCATTGTATTGAGTAATGAACCTTATTTTCCTTTCTGTAAAAAAGACAGAAATATACCAATATATTTCAGTTAATAACACCTGCTGATTTCATTCACATATGGTCAAAAAGTGTTTTTTTTTTTAGAAATATTTAAGTAATTGTATCTATTGATTAGCAGTGAACTTTATTTATTATTTATGTAGTAGAAATCCTTTATTTTTACATGGTTTAGACTTGGGGGATGATCCTCAATTACGCTGCTATTTAAGGCAGCTGAGGAAGAATGCAAATTACAAGCCCTGATGAAGCCAATTTGGTGAAACGATCGTAGGCAAATTTCCTTTCAGGATCCCTGGAGCAAGTATTAGCCACATATCCTTTTACCATTACTGGAAAACAAAGAATCTTTGCTCAAATCATCACTGAACTGGGACACAACTGTTGCTGAATCACAGTAAGCTTATGTGGCTATCAGGTTCTAGTTAGCAGCTTTATTGGGTCTGTTTGTTGCATGGTAGTATTGGCAGTTTAGTGTTGGTGTTCCAGAAGCTCTCTGGCTGCTCAGCTGTTCAGTTTGGCGGTTTTATACTGCTAGCTTTTCAGCGTAAGTAGCAGAGCCTTACTTTACAGCCTCTCTCCTTGCTTAATGGATTGTGAGCATGGTTTAAATCTAGACCTGGTTTTATATGCCGATAAAAAGTGACGATTGAGCATTGCTTAATTACAAGCAGGAACGATACCAGGATTACAATCATTTTTGTTACTATTTATTTCCTTTATCATAACTGGGGAAAAAGGGACATTAACAAAATACTTTTTGTTTCTCTTGGGACTCAACACAGCATTCAGGAAAACAACACTTCAGTGTGGTAAACGGTTTATGGACATTTTATTTGTAACACTTATTATTATTTACAGGATTCTCTTTGTTTAATTCCTAAGTTCACTGCTATAGATATAATTTATTGTATGTAAGTTCACTGCTATATATATAATTTATTGTATGTAAGCTCACTGCTATATATATATAATTTATTGTATGTAAGTTCACTGCTATATATATATAATTTATTGTATGTAAGCTCACTGCTATATATATAATGTATTGTATGTAAGCTCACTGCTATATATATATAATTTATTGTATGTAAGTTCACTGCTATATATATATAATTTATTGTATGTAAGCTCACTGCTATATATATAATTTATTGTATGTAAGCTCACTGCTATATATATAATTTATTGTATGTAAGTTCACTGCTATATATATAATTTATTGTATGTAAGTTCACTGCTATATATATAATTTATTGTATGTATGTTCACTGCTATATATATAATTTATTGTATGTAAGTTCACATGCACTATTTATTTTATAGTGCAATAAACCAATCACTCTGACACTAGTATCATGTGTGTTGTTTTACTCCACCAGTATGGATGGTCATAGCAATATATGGCCATTGTTGTTCTCTATTTAAGGTTTGAGGCTAGAGCACCGGTCTTTTATGACTTTTTGCCTGCCTACACTATACTTGTGCCCGGTTATTTTGTTATTTACTACTTATTGGTTGGGAGTAGACAGAGCACTAGATTGCAAGTGGCGCACTATTTGTTTTATTACTCGCGCACAAACTTCTCTAGAAGTAAATCTATTAACGCAAGTGAAAGTAAGAAGTTTGGGCACTTCCAGACCAGCATAGCTGACCTCCCTAATAAATAAAGTGAAAAAGAAGATAAACCCCATGGCACACACTAGAAAGAATTACCTTAAACTACCGGGAATAGGGACCAAAGGATAAAACATAACTTTTAATGATAATATTAAAAAGTATCAATAAGATACTAATTTAAAATGAAGTAAAAAAAAAAGAGAGACAAATACTAGTAGTACTGCCTTATATTCTAGAGAAAATATACTATCAAGCTTATTATTACAAATAAGTAATACAAAGTGGCAATAATCAATTGTAGCAACAGTGGCTTCAACTGAAAACAACCTAGAGCCAAAAAAGGAAAATTAGAGGCCCACTGTGACGCATCCAGCGAGTTAAAAAGACCATACACTAATCTCACCAAAGACGAACATAAATCCATTAAAGACATACAGGGATGGCAAGTTGTGGTGATCAAACCCTCTGATAAGGGCCGGAATGTTGTGATCAAGCCAGTAAATATCTATAAACTGGAGGCCTTAAAGAGGTATGCAACCCAAAATGTTTTTTTCATGATTCAGATAGAGAATACAATTTTAAACAACTTTCCAATTGACTTCTATTATTTAATTTGCTTCCTTCTCTTGTTATCCTTTGCTGAAATGTTTATCTAGGCAAGCTCAGGAGCAGCAGAGAACCTAGGCTCTAGCTGTTGATTGGTTGCTGCATATACTGTATATATTGATTGTCATTGGCTCACCCATGTGTTCAGTTAGAAACCATTAGTGCATTGCTGCTCCTTCAACAAATGATTCCAAGAGAATGAAACAAATTAGATAACAGAAGTAAATTAGAAAGTTGTTTAAACTTGCATTCTATATTTGAATCAAGAAAGATTTTTTTGGGGTTTCATGTCCCTTTAAGACAACTTAAAGAGGATAGTTGTTATAAGAGATTAATGCAAAATCCGACACCAGTCTTTCTGGAGAAATATAAAAATGTAATCCTAACTACAAGATCAAAAAAACATAAATTATGCTTACCTGATAATTTAATTTCCATCTGTGGGAGGAGAGTCCACTGCTTCATTCATTATTTGTGGGAATTAAGAACCTGGCCACCAGGAGGAGGCAAAGACACCCCAGCCAAAGGCTTAAATACCTCCCCTTCTCCCCTCATCCCCAGTCATTCTGCCAAGGGAACAAGGAACAGTAGGAGAAATATCAGGGTATAAATGGTGCCGGAAGATAATATTAAATTTAGGTCCGCCCACCGGAGAAACGGGCGAGAGCAGTGGACTCTCCTCCCACAGATGGAAATGAAATTATCAGGTGAGCATAATTTATGTTTTCCATCTTAATGGGAGGAGAGTCCACTGCTTCATTCATTACTTGTGGAAACAAATACCCAAGCTCTATAGGACACTGAATGAAAAAAATGGGAGGGTAAAAGGAGGCGGACCCTAAACTGAGGGCCCCACAGCCCGCAGAACCTTTTCTCCCAAAAGCTGCTTCCATCGAAGCAAAAACATCAAATTTGTAAAACTTTGCAAAAGTATGTAAGGAGGACCAAGTAGCCGCCTTACAAATCTGCTCCATCGAAGCTTCATTCTTAAAGGCCCAAGAAGAAGCCACAGCCCTAGTTGACTGAGCCGTAATCCTCTGAGGAGGCTTATGTCCTGCTGTAGAGGCGTAACTAAAAACCACAGGGCCCAGGTGCAAGAACCCACCCCCCAAAAAAAAATTTGAATTTGATACATATTTTTTTTTTTTTAACATTTAACACAGGAAAAAAAATGAATCAGATTACATGTCTGCAAAAGGAGGTACTCTATGCCCACAGTCTGAGATGGTCTGACCCCCTATTACTGTATATAGTGACACTGTTTAACCCACCAGTACTGTATATAGTGAGTTAGTGACATATTCTGTAATCTGCCAGTGAGATGGCTGGCCTGACCCGACCCTACCCTACCCAGTACTTTATATATTGACCACAGTAGTCTGTGACATGGTCCAGCCCCCCCGTACTGTATATAGTGGTACTGTATAGTGACACTGTTTACCCCCGCCCCCCCATGCTGTAGTAACAAGGTCTGTAATTTGCTGGTTCTACAAACATACACACATACATGCATAAATACACACACACACACAAACACCAATGGGTAAAACAGAAACACTAACCCCTGTAGTCAGAGACACTTAGTGAAGCATCACGTGATACTCACATGATATCAGTGCAGGCAGCGGCAGGTCAATGTTTTTTTTGTTTTTTTTAAGTTGGGCCCTCCCCCACGGGGCGCCCGGTCGCAGTTGCGCATCTGCAACCCCGGTAGTTCTGCCCCTGTCCAGCTGTCTCATAGGCCAAACGGATAATGCTCCTCAACCAAAAAGACAGTGAAATGGAAGACACCCTCTGCCCCCTGCGCTTCCCTGAATACACAACAAATAAGGACGAAGTCTGTCTGAATTCCTTTGTGGCCTGAATGGTGAAAAGCCAGAATCCTGGATTCCCTAACCTTGTACCAGGGATATCCACGTTCCTCACACCAGGATAAGTAGGTCCTCCACACCTTGTTATAGATGCGATGAGTGACCTGTTTCCTGGCCTGAATGAGAGTATCAATCACTCTCTTGGCCAAGACTAGGCATTCAATCTCCATGCAGTCAGCCTCAGAGAATCGAGATTGTGGTGTAGAAAGGGACCCTGAACCAGCAGATCTCTGCAACAGGGTAACCTCCATGGAGGAGATAATGACATCCCCACCAGATCCGCAAACTATGTCCTCCACGGCCACGACAGAGCAATCAGAATGCTTACCACTCGAGGAATAAGTGACAATGGTGGAAAAATGTAAATTAGGTTGAACTCCCAAGATACCGCTAAGGCATCTATCAGCTCTGCCTGGGGATCCCTGGACCGCGACTTGTATCTGGGTAGCTTGAAGTTGAGTCTGGATGCCATGAGGTCTATCTCCGGCGTCCCCCATCTGTTGCAGATCTCCGCAAACACCCCAAGATGGAAAGACCGTTAACCCCGGATAAAACTATTGTCTGCTGAGAAAATCCGCTTCCCAGTTGTCCACACCCAGAATGTGGATCGCTGAGAGCGAACAGTTGTGAGTCTCTGCCCATTCCTGAATCCGAGATACTTCCCTCATGGCAAGGGAGCTTCTCGTTCCCCCATGATGGCTTATGGAATGACATCTATGCTGGATACCATGAGCCCAATCACCTCCATTCACCTGGCCACAGATGGCCTTGAGGAGGTCTGAAAGGCAGGACAGCTGGACACAATCTTGGAACGTCTCTGATCTGTCAAGAATATCTTCATGGATATAGAATCTATTATCGTGCCCAGGAATTCCACCCTGTTGCTGGGGACCAGAGAACTCTTTCCTTCGTTTATCTTCCATCCATGGGATCGAAGAAGAAGAGACTTCGAGTGATCCTCCGTGAGACTGCAGGATGGAGCCTGGACGAAGATATTGTCCAGATAAGGAGCCACAGCAATACCTCTGGCTCTCACTACCGCGAGCAGCGCTCCCAGAACCTTCGTAAAGACTCTTGGGGCAGTCGCCAGACCGAATGGTAGGGCCACAAACTGGAAGTGTTGGTCCAGAAAACAAAATTTATGCTTACCTGATAAATTTATTTCTCTTGTGGTGTATCCAGTCCACGGATTCATCCATTACTTGTGGGATATTCTCCTTCCCAACAGGAAGCTGCAAGAGGATCACCCACAGCTGAGCTGTCTATATAGCTCCTCCCCTAACTGCCACTCCCAGTCATTCGACCGAAGACAAGCAAGAGAAAGGAGAAACTATAGGGTGCAGTGGTGACTGTAGTTTAAAAATAAAAAACACCTGCCTTAAAATGACAGGGCGGGCCGTGGACTGGATACACCACAAGAGAAATAAATTTATCAGGTAAGCATAAATTTTGTTTTCTCTTGTAAGGTGTATCCAGTCCACGGATTCATCCATTACTTGTGGGATACCAATACCAAAGCTATAGGACACGGATGAAGGGAGGGACAAGGCAGGCGCTTAAATGGAAGGCACCACTGCCTGTAAGACCTTTCTCACAAAAATAGCCTCCGAAGAAGCAAAAGTATCAAATTTGTAGAATTTAGAAAAAGTATGAAGCGAAGACCAAGTCGCCGCCTTACAAATCTGTTCAACAGAAGCCTCATTTTTAAAAGCCCATGTGGAAGCCACCGCTCTAGTGGAATGAGCTGTAATTCTTTCAGGAGGCTGCTGGCCAGCAGTCTCATAAGCTAAGCGAATTATATTTCTTAACCAAAAGGAAAGAGAAGTTGCTGAAGCCTTTTGGCCTTTCCTCTGTCCAGAGTACACAACAAACAATGCAGATGTTTGATGAAAATCTTTAGTAGCTTGTAAATAAAACTTTAAAGCACGAACCACGTCAAGATTGTGTAATAGACGTTCCTTTTTTGAAGAAGGATTAGGACACAGTGACGGAACAACAATCTCCTGATTGATATTCTTATTAGATACCACCTTAGGAAGAAACCAAGGTTTGGTACGCAAAACTACCTTATCTGCATGGAAGATCAGATAAGGGGAATCACACTGCAAGGCAGATAACTCTGAAACTCTTCGAGCCGAAGAGATAGCTACCAAAAACAGAACTTTCCAAGATAAAAGCTTGATATCTATGGAATGCAGAGGTTCAAACGGAAACCCTTGAAGAACTTTAAGAACTAAATTTAAACTCCATGGCGGAGCAACAGGTTTAAACACAGGCTTGATTCTAACTAACGCCTGACAAAACGCCTGAACGTCTGGAACATCCGCCAGACGCTTGTGCAAAAGAATAGACAGGGCAGAAATCTTTCCCTTTAAGGAACTAGCTGACAATCCCTTCTCCAATCCTTCTTGGAGAAAAGATAATATCCTGGGAATCCTGACTTTACTCCATGAGTAACCCTTGGATTCACACCAATGAAGATATTTACACCATATCTTATGATAGATTTTCCTGGTGACAGGCTTTTGAGCCTGAATTAAGGTATCAATGACCGATTCGGAGAAACCACGTTTTGATAAAATCAAGCGTTCAATCTCCAAGCAGGCAGATGCAGAGAAATTAGATTTGGATGGTTGAAAGGACCCTGAAGTAGAAGGTCCTGCCTCAGTGGCAGAGTACATGGTGGAAGGGATGACATGTCCACCAGATCTGCATACCAAGTCCTGCGTGGCCACGCAGGTGCTATCAAAATCATCGAAGCTCTCTCCTGCTTGATCTTGGCAATCAGACGAGGGAGCAGAGGAAATGGTGGAAACACATAAGCCAGGTTGAAAGACCAAGGCGCTGCTAGAGCATCTATCAGTGCTGCCTTGGGATCCCTGGCCCTGGATCCGTAACAAGGAAGCTTGGCGTTCTGACGAGACGCCATGAGATCCAGTTCTGGTTTTCCCCAAAGTTGAATCAACTGTGCAAACACCTCCGGATGGAGTTCCCACTTCCCCGGATGAAAAGTCTGTCGACTTAGAAAATCCGCCTCCCAGTTCTCTACTCCTGGGATATGGATAGCTGATAGATGGCAAGAGTGAACCTCTGCCCATAGAATTATTTTTGAAACCTCCAACATTGCTAGGGAACTCCTTGTTCCCCCTTGATGGTTGATGTAGGCTACAGTCGTGATGTTGTCCGACTGAAATCTGATGAACCTGACCGCAGCTAGCTGAGGCCAAGCCTGAAGAGCATTGAATATCGCTCTTAGTTCCAGAATGTTTATCGGAAGGAGTGTCTCCTCCTGAGTCCACAAGCCCTGAGCCTTCAGGGAGTTCCAGACTGCACCCCAGCCCAGAAGGCTGGTATCTGTCATTACTATTGTCCAATCTGGCCTGTGGAAGGTCATACCCTTGGACAGATGGACCCGAGATAACCACCAGAGAAGAGAATCCCTGGTCTCTTGATCCAGATTTAGTAGAGGGGACAAATCTGTGTAATCCCCATTCCACTGACTGAGCATGCAGAGTTGCAGCGGTCTGAGATGTAGGCGGGTAAACGGCACTATGTCCATTGCCGCTACCATTAAGCCGATTACTTCCATACACTGAGCCACTGAAGGGCGAGAAGTAGAATAAAGAACACGGCAGGAGTTTAGAAGTTTTGACAACCTGACCTCTGTCAGGTAAATCTTCATTTCTACAGAATCTATCAGAGTTCCTAGGAAGGAAAATCTTGTGAGAGGGGATAGAGAACTTTTTTCTTCATTCACTTTCCACCCATGCGACCTCAGAAATGCCAGAACAATGTCTGTATGGGACCTGGCGATTTGAAAATTCGACGCCTGTATTAGAATGTCGTCTAGGTAAGGGGCTACTGCTATACCCCGCGGCCTTAGGACCGCTAGGAGTGACCCCAGAACCTTAGTAAAGATTCTTGGTGCCGTAGCTAACCCAAAGGGAAGAGCCACAAACTGGTAATGCCTGTCTAGGAAGGTGAACCTGAGAAACCGATGATGATCTCTGTGTATCGGAATGTGCAGATAAGCATCCTTTAAGTCCACGGTAGTCATATATTGACCCTCCTGGATCATAGGTAGGATGGTTCGAATAGTCTCCATCTTGAAGGATGGGACCCTGAGAAATTTGTTTAGGATCTTGAGATCTAAGATTGGTCTGAAGGTTCCCTCTATCTTGGGAACCACAAACAGATTTGTATATAAGCCTTGCCCCTGTTCCTCCTTTGGAACTGGGTGGATCACTCCCATAACTAGGAGGTCTTGAACGCAATGTAAGAATGCCTCTCTCTTTATCTGGTTTGCAGATAATTGTGAGAGATGAAATCTTCCTTTTGGGGAAGAAGCTTTGAAGTCCAGAAGATATCCCTGGGACACAATTTCCAACGCCCAGGGATCCTGGACATCTCTTGCCCAAGCCTGGGCGAAGAGAGAAAGTCTGCCCCCTACTAGATCCGTTACCGGATCGGGGGCTGATCTTTCATGCTGTCTTAGAGGCAGCAGCAGGTTTTTTGGCCTGCTTTCCCTTGTTCCAATTCTATCAGCCAATCGGATTGAACTTGAATCTGATTGGCTGATTCAATCAGCCAATCAGATTTTTCTAACTTAATTCCGATTGGCTGATAGAATCCTAACAGCCAATCGGAATTCGGCGGACGCCATCTTGGATGACGTCATTTAAAGGTACCTCATTCGTCGTTCAGTCGTCGGCCGGGATGGATGCTCCGCGGCGGCGGAGCGAAGAAAGAAGATTGAAGATGCCGCTTCATGGAAGATGCTGCCGGAAGGAAGAAGACTTTGCTGCCGCTTGGAGGAAAACGTCGCCGGGAGGAAGAATTCTTCTTTGCCGCTTGGAGGAAGACATCGCCGGAGGAAGAATTCTTCTTTGCCGCTTGGAAGAAGACATCGCCCGGATCGGATGAGGAGTTCGGCCCGGTGTGGTGAAGACAAGGTAGGGAGATCTTCAGGGGGGTAGTGTTAGGCTTTTTTAAGGGGGGTTTGGGTGGGTTTAGAATAGGGGTATGTGGGTGGTGGGTTGTAATGGGGGGGGTATTGTATATGTTTTTAAATGCAAAAGAGCTGAATTCTTTGGGGCATGCCCCACAAAAGGCCCTTTTAAGGGCTGGTAAGGTAAAGAGCTTTGAACTTTTTTTAAATTAGAATAGGGCAGGGAATTTTTTTTATTTTGGGGGGCTTTATTATTTTATTAGGGGGCTTAGAATAGGTGTAATTAGCTTAAAAATCTTGTAATCTTTTTTTTTATTTTTTGTAATTTAGTGTTTGTTTTTTTTGTAATTTAGTTTAGTTTATTTAATTGTATTTTTAGATAGATATTTGTAGTTTATTTAATTTATTGATAGTGTAGGTGTATTTGTAACTTAGGTTAGGATTTATTTTACAGGTAATTGGGTAATTATTTTAACTAGGTAGATATTAAATAGTTAATAACTATTTAATAGCTATTATACCTAGTTAAAATAATTAACAATTTACCTGTAAAATAAATATTAACCCTAACATAGCTACAATGTAATTATTAATTATATTGTAGCTATCTTAGGGTTTATTTTATAGGTAAGTATTTAGATTTAAATAGGAATATTTTAGTTTATAATATGAATTAGATTAATTTAATATAAATTTAGTTAGGGGTGTTAGGGTTAGATAGAGTTAATATAGTTAATATAAATACTATAGTAACTATATTAACCCTAATATAATTAGGGTTAATATGGTTAATATATATAATGTAATAACTATATTAACTATAATATACTTAGGGTTAATATAGATAATATAGCTGGCGGCGGGGTAGGTAGATTAAATTAGGGGTTAATAATTTTAATATAGATGGCGGCGGTGTAAGGGGCTTACATTAGGGGTTAATAATTTTAATAGAGATGTCGGCGGTGTTAGGGGCTCTTTTTAGGGGGTTATAGATTTAATATAGCTGGCGGCGGGGTACGGGAGCGGCGGTTTAGGGGTTAATAACTTTATTAGGTTGCGGCGGGGTATGGGAGCGGCGGTTTAGGGGTTAATAACTTTTTTATTGTTAGGCTAGTGAGGGGGGATAGTGGATAGAGGGTTAGACGCGTCGGGCTATGTTTAGGAGGCGTGTTAGACAGTGTGGGTGATTTAGACTTTAGTCAGGTTTTGTAGGCGCCGGCAGTTTCTAACGTGGCGCAAGTCACTGGCGACTCCAAAAATCTGTACTTACGCAGATTTCTGGAAATCGCTGGTTTGTGAGATTTGCGCCACTTTAGCAACTGACGGCGCCGCATATTGGATAGCTCGAGTTGCGAGCTGAAACTGCGGGCGACGCGGGTTCCCTCGCTTGCGCCGCAAACTGCGATCTATATCGGATCGCGCCCCAGGTAGGTATTCTCGTAGAGAGACTAAGATTTTTAAAGACATATTTGCCAACATTGGCCTATGTGATTTATGGAGATACAGGAACCCAGGAGTCCGGAATTATACTTGTATTTCAAAAACCCATAGATCCTATTCAAGGATAGATCACTTATTAGTTTCAAAAAGCTTTATACCATTAGTCACAGATACATCTATATATCCTATAACAATATCAGACCACGCACCGATAGGTTTAATATATGGATCTCGAATTAAAAAGGGGAATCATTTTTTCTTCCCTAAATATTGGGCAGAAAATACAGAATTCTTTAATTTCTTAAGGAATAAACTAGAGGGTTTTAGGATTACCAACAGCCAACATATAGGGGAACCAATACTTTACTGGGAAACTGCAAAAGCAGTTTTAAAATCAGAGATGATTACATTTATGGCTTATAAAAAAAAGAAATTAGGTAAACGCGACCTACAGCTATTAAACACAGTAAATAATGCATATAATCAATATCTTAGAGATGCCTCTATAGAAAATTGGAACAAATATATATTGGCTAACAACCAACGGAATTTATTTTTAATGTAAAGGTATACGCAAGAGGAGATTAGGGGTAAAAGTAGATTTCAAAGATTCGGCAACAAGTCAGGCAGATATTTGGCAGGTCTAAATAAAATACATAAGAAAAGAACAGTCATAGCCAATATCAAAAGAGACGATATTAATATATCTTCCCAAGAGGGGATTTTAAAAGCTTTTAAAGAATATTATTCAGATATATATAGAACTCAGGGAGTAAATCAGGAAAGAAAGAGGAAGTTTTGGGAGGAAGTCAGAGTTCCCCAAATCCCGATAGATCAATTGGAATGGTTGAACCGGCCAATCGAGTTAGAGGAAATAGTTGGGAAGATAAAATCACTATCATTAAATAAAGCTAGCGGTCCGGATAATCTCCCAAATGAATTCTATAGATTAATGAATACAGAAATAGCACCAATTTTGGAAAGGGTTTATAACTATGTATTTTCTTCCCTTCAGGAACCTAGGTTAGATAGATTTATGGATTCTATCACTATATTTTTACTTAAACCAGGGAAAGATTCTCAAGACATGGCATCCTACAGACCAATCTCATTATTAAACTCGGACTTAAAGATATTAACAAGTATTATAGCTGAAAGGTTACAAAAAGTGATCCCGACTTTAATACATCCAGATCAGTCAGGATTCATTAATGGTAGATCATCTTTCTATAATATCAGAAGAGTTACAAATGTTATCACATATGTATGGGCTAATAAAGATACATTTTTTAAAAAAGGAGAGGATTTATTACTATTAACGTTGGATGCACAAAAAGTTTTTGATTCGGTAGAATGGGATCATCTTTTTCAGACCTTGAGTATGTTTGGGTTGAAAGGTAATATTTTGGAATGCATTAAAAATTTATACTCCTCTCCAAAAACTGCCTTCTGCATAAATGGACAACAAACAGAATACATAGAAATGTTCAGAGGCACTAGACAGGGGTGTCCTCTCTCACCAATTTTATTTGATCTAGCCTTGGAGCCATTAATGATACAAGTTAGGGAAACGATTCAAGGCATAAGAATTGGGGACACTGAAATAAAAGTAGCAGCATATGCGGATGACATGTTAATATTTTTAAGAAACTCTAAAAAACAGATCCCACTAATACTGGAAATAATAGAAATATTCGGGTCATTCTCTGGTTACAGAGTTAATATACAAAAATCAGAGATCCTGTGGCTATTAAAACAGAGAGGCTCTGTTTTAGACTCTAAGTTCAAAGTAGCAGATACATTTATAAAATATTTGGGAATAAATTTTTCTAACACACCAGGTGACTGGTATAAGTTAAACTATGAACCCTTATTTCTTAAAATCATAGAGGAAATGAAAAGATGGTCACATCTACCTATAACCCTAGCGGGGAAAATTAATATGTTTAAGATGATAACAACACCTAAAATTCTATATTTAATCCAAAATTTACCACTAAAAATTAAAAACAAGGATTTACTACGCATCAAAAAAGCTGTAATTCAATTCTGTTGGAAAGATAAAAAAGCTAGAATATCATATGCAAAATTATCCATTGCAAATGAATGGGGCGGAATGGGGTTACCTGACTTAATCTTATATAATCAGGTGTTTTTTGCTAAAATAGTACTAGCTTGGATTTCCAACAACAATAAATTTGTAGATTTAGATTTAGAAGAAAATATAGTAAAACCTTTTAGCCTAAACTCCTTAATACACATAGATTACAACAAGTTACCAGACAGGGTTAAAAAATTGGATAACATTACAAATTTAATTATAGCTTGGCAAAAAATATGTAAGATTTTGAAAATAGATTTTCACTTTTCAAACTTTTTACCTTTAAGAGGGAATCCTGAGGTAATGATGAATGCTGAAGTATGTCAAAGATGGCAGGAAAGAGGCCTTACCTATTTATACCAGTTAATCGACAATCAGAAGAATTGCATTTGGGACTTTAAATATTTGAAAGATATGTATGGATGGGAAAATTCACATTTCTATGTATATCTCCAGTTAAGACATTATTGTAATTCATTAGGAAGGGTGATTTATATGAAAGATAATTGGGATAAGTTGACTCCCATAATGAATTTTTTCGCCCAAGGAAGTACTAGATGTTCAGTATTATACAATAAACTTAATGACCAAATTAGGATGAAATATATATGTGAATCAGTCAATAAATGGTTAAGAATCTCCCCAGAGCTTGAAATAACCAAGGAGGATATAAGAGGAAGCATGAATAGAACAAGAAAAGCTACCTTATTATCTAGCTCGAGAGAGTCACAAGTTAAAATATTGCACCACGTATATTTAACCCCTTATGTTATGGCGAAGTGGGGCAATCCCCAAAATAGCTGTTGTAAGCGATGTAGATATGAAAACGCAGATATAGTACATTGTATGTACTCATGCCCTAAAATTAAAACTTTTTGGTTAAAAATTATTTATTGGCTGAAAAAGAAATGTAAGATTAGTTTCGACATTACCCTGAAGGAAGTTCTCTTTCTAGCAGAAGGTTAAATACACGGGTCAAATACTCGTTTCTTAAACACTATAATATTAATCGTAAGAAATATGATATTAAGTGAATGGAATTCCAAAAAGAGCTTGAGTATAAAGATCTTCTTAAGGCGAATACAACAGCAATTGACTTATGAGCAATTTGACACAGACAATCAGTCCGAAAAACAAATTGCAAAATTCATTCTCAAATGGGAGTTATATATAAGATCACTAGATCGGGCAATGCAACAAATAATTATTAAACCATTTGAAAATTCGATATATATTCAAGAGGAACAACTTAGGGGGAGCTGGAGGGCGTAGGGTAAGAGAGGGATGGAGCGTGGGAGGTCTAAGTTCAGGAAAAAAAAAATGTATTCCTTTTTTTCCCCTTTTTTTTTTTTTTCTTTTTTGTCGTTGTTGTTGTTTTTTATCTCCTTAGAGGTAGTAAGGTGGATGTACTAATAGACAATATAATGAGTTAAAAAGAAGAGAAAGGGGTAAAGAGATGGGGAAAGGTCCAGAATAGGGCGGAACGTGCCCTCCTTCTTTGGGACCACGAAAAGGTTTGAATAGTACCCTAGACCTCTTTCTGCTAGAGGTACTGGTACGATTACTTAGAGAGAGGAGAGATCCCTCACGCACTCTAGAAAGGCGTCTCTGTTCTCTGATCTTGAAGACAGGTTTGACAGGAGGAAGCTGCCCCTGGGCGGATGAGTCTTGAACCCTCTCCTGTAACCCTGGGTGACAACCTCCAGAACCCAAGGATCCTGTACATCTCTCATCCAAGCCTCTGTGAAAAGAGATAGTCTGCCCCCTACGCGATCCAGGGAAGGATCAGGGGCTGCCCCTTTATGCCGACTTTGTCTCGGCGGGCTTCTTGCTCTGCTTAGCTTTGTTCCAAGATTGAGCTGGTTTCCAAGGTCCCTTGGACTGCTTGGTTTTTACAGTAGGCTGCTGGCATTGGGACTTGTCTGAACCAAGGGGACGAAAAGTAGAACCCTTAGGCTTATTCTTTTTATCCTGTGGAAGGAAAGCACCCTTGCCTCCCGTGACCATGGATATGATAGAGTCCAGGCCTGGACCAAAAAGAACTTTCCCCTGAAAAGGAAGGGATAGTAATCTAGACTTGGAAGTCATGTGAGCAAACCATGACTAACCACAGAGCCCTGCGGGCTAGAACAGAGAAACCTGATGTCTTGGCATTCAGGCGAATAATCTGCATATTTGAATCACAGATAAATGAATTAGCTACCCTTAAGGCCTTAATTCTTTCCTGTATCTCCTTGAGGGAAGTCTCCACCTCGACCATAGCTGACAGAGCATCACACCAGTAGGTAGCTGCTCCAGCCACCGCAGCGACCGACGCTGCCGGGTTGAAATACAAACCCCCTAAGTTGAAACATCTTTCTCAACATAGATTCCAATTTCTTATCCATGGGCTCCTTGAACGACAAACTATCCTCGAGGGGGATAGTTGTACGCTTTGCGAGTGTGGAGATATCTCCGTCCACCTTAGGGATGGCCCCCCACAGTTCAAGCTGAGAGTCCGGAACGGGGAACAGTCTTTTAAAAGAAGTAGAGGGAGAAAAGGGTGAACCAAGTTTCTCCCATTCGTTCTTAATATTATTAGCCATCTTCACAGGAACCGGGAAGGTCTGAGGCATCACCCTGTCCTCGTAACCCTATCTAGTTTAGGGATTGAAGGTTCTTCCGGAAGTTTCGGAACCTCCAATGTAGCATTGCGCTTAGCAGGGCATTTTAAGGCATTGAAGGCCACAGAGACCGCCGTTTGCAACTGGGCAGCAAAATCTGGCGGCCAAAGGGCCCCTCCCGCAGGAGGATCAGCAGTGCGCTGGGGAGATGCATGTGTAATCGGAGATGAATGTAGGGAACGCACCTCGTGGGAAGGAGAACCTTCAGAGGTGGACGGCTCAGTAGTACTAAATATCTTATTCTTTTTAGATACTGCAATTTTATCGAAGCATGTGGAACACAGTTGAGCAGGCGGATCAACCTGCACCTCCTCACAATAAACACAGGTATTAGATTTGGTTAAAGAGGGAGTACCCTCTAACATATCAGAGTCCTCCATAGCTTATGCCTTTATTACGGACTAGATAGCATTAAATGGCACCTTTATACACCAATGGCCGGGGCACTCACCACCTCCTATGACCCGGACCACAGAGAAACCTTTCTGTGTCCTGCAACCGCCGATCAAGAAAGAGGAAGTGTAAGAGGCCACACCCGGTCACATGGAGTGCCATGCAGGACCGCCCCTGCACTATAGAGAAAACGCGCCCAAAAAAGGCTGCGCCAAATCTCTCAAGAAAACCTGACTGTTCACACATTGCTAGAGCCTCATCTCACACGTCGCAGCATCAAACACAATAAAGATATCATGCATAAATTCCCCCCTGTTCAATAATCCCCCTTCCGGGGATATTAACCCTTGATTCTATACAGATAAAAGGAGACACACTGTAACCCTGTCTTCTTGCGTTATCAAATGTGTATAAATGAAACGATCTTACCAGAATCTATGCCGTGGAACAGGAACATGGCCTTTCAAGTGTGACAAGGTAGTAGCATCGCTCCGGACATGGACTTGAGTGCAGAAAGCAGGCAGCGAAACTCGTCAACACCGATTGCTTAAAGAGCTGTTAATCAGTCGGGATGGTTTCACAGAAAGACTCTCCCTGCATCTCCGGACTTTCACCCGTGCTCTCACTGAGAGGCTGACAGGACTACATAAAACTCCAGTCCCATTTCGAAGAGTACTACCCTGCATAAGAGACTACTCCGATCTTCTGACACTTCTCTGCCAACCTCCTGTGACTAAAGGCAAAGAATGACTGGGGGATGAGAGGAGTGGGGGAGGCATTTAAGCCTTTGGCTGGGGTGTCTTTGCCTCCTCCTGGTGGCCAGGTTCTTAATTCCCACAAGTAATGAATGAAGCAGTGGACTCTCCTCCCATTAAGATGGAAAAATAATTTCTAATAAAGAATATAATTTTTAAAAACAGAAATGTCCTAAAACCCCCTTTTTATCTATTACCAAAAGTTCACAAAAATAGAATCACTCCCCCTGGTCGCCTGATCGTATCTGGGAATTTGTGTGAAAAGGCGAGTAGGTATCTGGATTTGAGGCTAAGAACAATTGTGGTGATACTTCCCTCTTATTTGATAGACACTATGGAGGTCCTCAATAGATTAGAGGGTAGAAGCATTGATGAGGATACTCTTTTTTGTAACGTGTGATGTAGAATCATTGTGTACATCTATTCAACATCAGTTTGGGTGCTCTTACAAATGCAAGACAATTTCAGTCAGGATTATAACAATTTCTTAACTGAATTACTGGAGTTTGTTTTAACCCCTTAACGACCAGCGTCATACCCTGGTGGGTGGGTGGGAGGAATAGCAGGGAGGCCAGTGGGCGGCCCATCACCAGTGCGTGTTCTGAATCATGCCCATGAGCGGGTACGAAGGCGGGGTTCGGGAGCGCACGTGCGTGTGTGAATGCGCGCACGTTAATCAAATTAATACTGCAGCCGAAGGAGGGAAAGGGATACGGCAGGGGGGTAGGGTATTGAGGGGGGGAAGCTACACTACAGAAAATAAGGGATTTTTTTTTTTTTTTTTTTACAAAAAAAGGGCAAATTTGTAAGCAAACTGGGTAGCAGCCAGTACCTAAGATGGCGGCCAATAGGTAGAGGGGGGGGGGGCTTAGAGAACTGTTTGGGGGATCCTACACTTTATAAAAAAATATGTAAAAGAAAAAAGTAAAAAAAAAAAAAAAAAAGAGAGAGAGGGGAGGGAAGAGAGCTGTTTGAGAGGGGTCAAGGAGGGATCAGGGAGTGGGATGTGTCAGGTGGGAGGCTGATCTCTACACTAAAGCCAAAAGTAACCCTACAAGCTACCTAATTAACCCCTTCACTGCTGGGCATAATACAAGTGTGGTGCGCAGCAACAATTAGCGGCCTTCTAATTACCAAAAATCAATGCCAAAACCATATATGTCTGCTATTTCTGAACAAAGGGGATCCCAGAAAAGCATTTACAACCATTTGTGCTATATTTGCACAAGCTGTTTGTAAATAATTTCAGTGAGAAACCAGAAGTTTGTGAAAAAGTGAACTTTTTTTTTATTTGATCGCATTTGGCGGTAATATAGTGGCATGAAATATACCAAAATGGGCCTAGATCAATACTTTGGGATGTCTACTACACTAAAGCTAAAATTAACCCTACAAGCTACCTAATTAACCCCTTCACTGCTGGGCATAATTCAAGTGTGGTGTGTAGCGGAATTTAGCGGCCTTCTAATTACCAAAAAGTAATGCCAAAGCCATATATGTCTGCTATTTCTGAACAAAGGGGATCCAAGAGAAGCATTTACAACCATTTATGCCATAATTGCACAAGCTGTTTGTAAATAATTTTAGTGAGAAACAAAAGTTTGTGAAAAAGTTAGTGAAAAAAAGTTAACAATTTTTTTTTTTTATTTGATCGCATTTGACGGTAAAATGGTGGCATGAAATATACCAAAATGGGCCTAGATCAATACTTTGGGATGTCTTCTAAAAAATATATATATACATGTGAAGGGATATTCAGGGATTCCTGACAGATATCAGTGTTACAATTTAACTATAGCTTATTTAAATTTGGAAATAGCAAAGTGTCACTTGTACTTATTGCCCTATAACGTGCAAAAAAAGCAAAGAACATGTAAACATCGGGTATTTCTAAACTCAGGATAAAATTTAGAAACTATTTAGCATGGGTGTTTTTTTTTTTAATATTTTCATTGAGGAAATGTAAATTACAATTATGCAACTGTTATACATGTAAATAAAGAAAAATACAAATCATACTGTGCAGTTTTCAGATATTGAGCAATATTCCTCATTTTTGTCCCTATTTTCAGTATTTAGGACCTCTCTTGGGCCCTTAGTTTTAACATAAAAAGTACATAGGGTTATTATAAATGTAGCTCTATTAAATGCATAGAAATGTGATTTATAACAAAACAAAGAGTAGAGGAAAAGGGCATCCAGCAAAACACCATTAATGTATATTGCTTCTTAAATGGTTTTGAACATTCTTATAAAAAGTATATAGAAAAAGGCCAACACTGGACGTCTAATATAGAGAAGAAATAAAAAAAAAAAAATTGCATCATAATGGTATATAAAACTGCAGTTAGACTAGGAATATAAAGATGCAAGAGCTGCAACTGGACAGGCTTGGAACACAACATTCATATCTATTCTTATGAAAACTGTTAGGTTTAGTCACAGAGCGTAGATGATGTATGGGTTGTCAGGTACAGATCTTTACCCTCCTGTTGCATAATATTGAGGGACGAATTATAGGTTTTATGAGGTGATAGATGAATATGTAACCCTGTTTCTTTTCTACTCCCAAGAAAGTCGCTTATCAGACACCATGCAGGCTTATGTTGAAAAAGTTTAATCTGAAACTGACGGTTTGCTTGCCCTATATAGTAAGTGAAATCACCCATCTAGGATATATACAAAGAGGTCAGAAAGCAGGATAGTGGACACGTGGTTCCATGTATTATGAAGTAAACTCTATTATATATTATGGTCCCTTTGTTCCCTGGTAGGGAGTAACAATACGTTTAAGCCAGGAACTGTAGGTGCCTGTATAAAGATGTGAATGGATATTTACCAGAGTTATGTGTTTGAAGCTAGGCTTGCCAATTTCTCCCCACGCCCCGGCCGCTGGCCGTGGGGTTGATCACAAGCTCTAGTACGCATTTACGCTGACTCTCTCTGTAATAAGACCAAATTAAGTAAAAACTAGTTATTCCGTTTGCAAGCTCTAACTGTTTAAATGCCCTTCCCATGGAGGGCTGACATATTAGTGAATGGCGAAGCGAGTTTATGAGAGTGGGATGCTCCAATCCGCATATGTCAGGGTTTAGTTAACGATGCGCTGCTGAGGGCAAAAGTCCCTAATGTAATCGAGCCCTTCCTCCCAGGGGTGACAGAACTTCTTGTGCAGGGTCACACATCAAACTGGGTGAAGTGATATCAACACTTCCTCCACTCTCATCCCGTTGCTGATCCTCTGGCTGAAGAGCTAACTCTTCAGTTCTTGCAGGGAATTGTGATAGCCAGGAGTCTAGAGGTGCTTTCTCTATGAGGTGTAGGCAAAGCGCTTCAAATCTACGCCAATGCTAGTTGTTAAAGATGTCTTGAAAACTGATGTTTTCTATAGCGGCCATTTTGGTTGCAGTGCACCTTGTGTCTTCGTTATTTGATTGTCGTAGGTATTGGTTAATTGTCTTCTTATTTTGTCAGTGATTTAAGACATATATGAGAGGGCTCTTGTATGTAGGTTAGTCAGCACAGTTGCAGCAAAATACCTGGGATAGCCGAGGAGGTGGCGCTGTCCACTATGTGCTGCCGCACTAGGCCTCCTTTGTCTGATTTCTCGCCTCGGCTTCACAAATACAGCTTTACTGTCATTGATATAAGTAGCCTCATATAAATGTGGCCATGCAGCATTCAAAAACTGTGAAATTGCTGTAGAATGACTCCTTTAATTGGCAGATCAAATGAGAATCCACTGGAGCTCGAAAAGGTGTGACTGCTCCTGATCGCAGTTCAGACACGCCACCCCCAGCATGGGTGTTTTTTGGTGGTTGTAGATGTGTAACAGATTTTGGGGGTCAAAGTTAGAAAAAGTGAGTTTTTTTCAATTTTTTTCATCATATTTTATATCTTTTTTATAGTAAATTATAAGATATGATGAAAATAATGGTATCTTTAGAAAGTCTATTTAATGGCGAGAAAAACAATATATAATATGTTTGGGAACAGTAAATGAGTAAGAGGAAAAATACAGCTAAACACAAACAATGAAAAAATTTAAAAATAGCCCTGGTCTTTAAGGGTAAGAAATTGAAAAATTGTCTGGTCCTTAAGGGGTTAACTTACAACTATTTTGTATTCGATTATACATTTTATTTGCAAGTCAGGGGAACAGCCATGGGCACTGCCTGTGCCCCCACCTATGCTAATATATATCTGGGCTGGTGGGAACGTGAGTATTTAATGACACTCTCTCAAAATAAACCAATCATGTATTAATGCGGCTTCGCTATATTGATGATGTGTTTATCCTATGGAAGGGAGATACTTCTTTACTGGGGAATTCATTAGAATACTCAATACCAATGATTTAAATCTAAAATGAACTATGAAAAATGGACCATAAAGAAATTGAATTTTTAGACCCAGATGAGGTGTAGACGGTAAGATTATTACTGACCTATATAGAAAGGAAACCTCCCCCAATTCCATACTAAGGTTTGAAAGTAGTCATTATCAAGCCACCTAACAACCAGTCCCCTTTGGGGAGTTCCTAAAAGTGAGAAGGAATTGCTCTGAACTTGATGATTTCAAAACCAGAGGTAAGGACCTGATGTTACGCTTTAGGGATAGAAGATATCCCAGCAAATTAGTGAAGAAAGTTTATTATAGAGCACCTAGGACTCCAAGAGACTATCTACTCATTCCTAAAATCAAAGAGAAAAAAGAGCATATACTGGTGTTGAATACAGATACTAATTTTGCAGAAACGTTAGGTGGAAAGATTCAAACAATCTGGAGAAGGGCCCCTACACTTAGGGATAAACTGGTACACAGTAATTTTGTACAGGTATCTTCTACAAATAAACGTACAGATAGGGGCGGGGCACTTATATGCGTGGATCCTGTTGTCTGCACATATATGCATAATGTCAAAACAATCAAAATATTTCCAGAAGGTATCAAACAAATACATGGAATCCATAAATGTCGATCCAAAAATATTATTTATTGCTTACAATGCTCTTGTGGTTTGAGATATGTGGGTATGTCGATGAGAGAGGTGAGGATCAGATTGAGTGAACACATCTGTAACATTAGGAAAGATCTTAAAAAAGGAAAGAAATTGACGTCAGTGGCGAGACATCTTCTAGACTAACACAAGAGTAAACCAGACCTGACGTGTTTCATTTTGGAAAGAATTCACCTGGGAATATGGGGTGGTAATATTGAGAAAACACTATTACAAGCAGAAAGCAGGTGGATCTTGTCTGGTTAAACTCCTTGTACCCTAGTGGGTTAAATGCTCATTCTTATAAAACACTGAGGGCTGATCTTCAAATTATAGTATAATGCATGAATGAATGAGAGATGACGTCATGAACCAATCTCTAACATTCCAGTATGCTATGCTAAAAACATGGATGTAGAACTACACGTAATGTACCAATTAACACAGCAGTATAAATAGCGAGTGATGTAAGAATGTGACTTCTCAAATAGGTTTTTAGCAAATAGTAGATTGTGTCAATATAATAAACTGAAGAGAAATATTCACAAAGAACGCGGTACCGAAACATGGACTGCTATATGAATTAAAAAAATGATCAGTGATCGTACCAAAACGATTGACATAAAGTATATGAAAACCATTAAAGTAAGTGAGGAGTATTTGATGTTTCTGTTTACAACAGTTTTGAATATAGGCGGCGTCCAGCATTCAATATACCAACCGACATAGTATCCTGAATAGTGTCAATGGTGACGCAATAAAAAGGTTTAATATTGTGTGGCTTTCTTAATAGACCACTTACTAAATATTATAATGCCATAATAAATAAACTTTTTCTCTTTGTTTACTCTTTGCCACTAATACGGGCGCTGTTTTAGTACTCTATGCACTAATCAATGCAGTAGCCTGAATATCGTCACTGGTGATGCGATAGAGGAGCTTTTACTGTGTAGTCTTTTTGATAGATGAGGAGTGAAAATCTGGCCTAATAAGGTTGGGGGGGGGGTTATAATGTTGTAAAATTGATTGGATAAATCAATAAAAAAAAATCAAGGAGTATGGGGCCACTCGTGCCTTTGAAAAAGCTGAGGCAAAACGCGTGTCAGGCGTATCGCCTGCCTACGTATATTCTGGACTTTATTAGGAAATCATATATCAGATAAGTAAAGCTTTAATTGTGTTAATAATTGTTTACTCCTATGAGCTTGAGTATGCCCTGACCTTTTTCACAATAATTGTGAGTGTACATCAAGCAAGAGGTATTTGTTAAGCCCACTGATATGCCACTGTTGTGGGGCTCACAAAATCATATAAATTAGATTTAGTTTTTTTTAATTTGGGCAGAAAAAGAGCTGAAGTTTTTTTAGTTAGGTTTATTTATTTTGGGGGGCTAGTGTTTTTTTTTTCTTAAAAGAGCTGATCGCTTTAGGGCAATTCCCTACAAAAGGCCCTTTTAAGGGCTATTGGTAGTTTATTTTATTAGAATAGGGTTTTGTTTTTTGAGTGTTTTTTTAATGGGTATTAGAATAGGATTATTTTATTTTTTTGGATAATTACTTTTTTATTTTCTGCAATTTTAGATTTTTTTTTATTTTCTGTAATGTTAGGTTGTTATGTTTTTTTGTTTTAAAGGTAAGATTAGGTTTTATTTATTTTTACAGGTAAGTTTTTATTTTTTTGAAGGTAGTTAGGAATTATTTTGTAATTTTTAGGTATTTTAATTTGGGTTAAGTTAGGGGGTGTTATGTTAGGGGGTTTAAATGTTAGTTTATGACTTTGCGATGTGGGGGATGGTGGTTTAGGGGTTAATAATTTATTTAGGTATGGCTAGATTACGAGTTTTGCGGTAAGCCTAAAATGCAGCGTTAGGCGGTCCTAACACTGCTTTTTCACTACCTCTGGTATTACGAGTCTTGCAGATTCAGGCTTCCCGCTCACTTTTTTGGCCAGACTTGGAAATACCGCAAATCCACTTACGTCAATTGCGTATGCTCTTTTTTTAATGGGACTTGCAAAGCGCCGGTATGACGATTCTGACAAAAAGTGAGCGGTAGACCCTCTCCTGTCAAGACTGGCACTGCATTTTAAAGTCAGTAGTTAAGAGTTTTACACTATAAAGCCGTAGCATAAAACTCTTAACTAAAGTGCTAAAAAGTACACTAACACCCATAAACTACCTATTAACCCCTAAACCGAGGCCCTCCCGCATTGCAAACACTAAAATAAATTTTTTAACCCTAATCTGCTGAACCGGTCAACACCGCCACTAGAATAAATATATTAACCCCTAAACCGCTGCACTCCCGCCTCACAAACATTAGTTAAATATTATTAACCCTTAATCTGCCGCCCCCAACATCGCCGCCACTATATTAAAGTTATTAACCCCCTAAATCTAAGTCTAACCCTAACACCCCCTAACTTAAATAGAATTAAAAGAAATCCAAATAAAATTACTATAATTACCTAAATAATCCCTATTTAAAACTAAATACTTACCTGTAAAATAAATCCTAAGCTAGCTACAATATAACTAATAGTTACATTGTATCTATCTTAGGGTTTATTTTTATTTTACAGGCAAGTTTGTATTTATTTTAACTAGGTAGAATACTTATTAAATAGTTATTAACTATTCAATAACTACCTAGCTAAAATAAGTACAAATTTACCTGTAAAATAAAACGTAACCTAAATTACACTAACACCTAACACTACACTATAATTAAATAAATTAACTAAATTAAATACAATTACCTAAATTAAATCAAATTACCTAAAGTACAAAAACCCCCCCACTAAATTACAGAAAATAATAAACAAATTACAAGATTTTTAAACTAATTACACCTAATCTAATCTATGTTTTTTTAATGGGTATTAGAATAGGATTATTTTATTTTTTTGGATAATTACTTTTTTATTTTCTGCAATTTTAGATTTTTTTTTATTTTCTGTAATGTTAGGTTGTTATGTTTTTTTGTTTTAAAGGTAAGATTAGGTTTTATTTATTTTTACAGGTAAGTTTTTATTTTTTTGAAGGTAGTTAGGAATTATTTTGTAATTTTTAGGTATTTTAATTTGGGTTAAGTTAGGGGGTGTTATGTTAGGGGGTTTAAATGTTAGTTTATGACTTTGCGATGTGGGGGATGGTGGTTTAGGGGTTAATAATTTATTTAGGTATGGCTAGATTACGAGTTTTGCGGTAAGCCTAAAATGCAGCGTTAGGCGGTCCTAACACTGCTTTTTCACTACCTCTGGTATTACGAGTCTTGCAGATTCAGGCTTCCCGCTCACTTTTTTGGCCAGACTTGGAAATACCGCAAATCCACTTACGTCAATTGCGTATGCTCTTTTTTTAATGGGACTTGCAAAGCGCCGGTATGACGAGTCTGACAAAAAGTGAGCGGTAGACCCTCTCCTGTCAAGACTGGCACTGCATTTTAAAGTCAGTAGTTAAGAGTTTTACACTATAAAGCCGTAGCATAAAACTCTTAACTAAAGTGCTAAAAAGTACACTAACACCCATAAACTACCTATTAACCCCTAAACCGAGGCCCTCCCGCATTGCAAACACTAAAATAAATTTTTTAACCCTAATCTGCTGAACCGGTCAACACCGCCACTAGAATAAATATATTAACCCCTAAACCGCTGCACTCCCGCCTCACAAACATTAGTTAAATATTATTAACCCTTAATCTGCCGCCCCCAACGTCGCCGCCACTATATTAAAGTTATTAACCCCCTAAATCTAAGTCTAACCCTAACACCCCCTAACTTAAATAGAATTAAAAGAAATCCAAATAAAATTACTATAATTACCTAAATAATCCCTATTTAAAACTAAATACTTACCTGTAAAATAAATCCTAAGCTAGCTACAATATAACTAATAGTTACATTGTATCTATCTTAGGGTTTATTTTTATTTTACAGGCAAGTTTGTATTTATTTTAACTAGGTAGAATACTTATTAAATAGTTATTAACTATTCAATAACTACCTAGCTAAAATAAGTACAAATTTACCTGTAAAATAAAACGTAACCTAAATTACACTAACACCTAACACTACACTATAATTAAATAAATTAACTAAATTAAATACAATTACCTAAATTAAATCAAATTACCTAAAGTACAAAAACCCCCCCACTAAATTACAGAAAATAATAAACAAATTACAAGATTTTTAAACTAATTACACCTAATCTATTCCCCCTAACAAAATAAAAAAGCCCCCCCAAAATAAAAAAAGCCCTACCCTACACTAAATTACAAATAGCCCTTAAAAGGGCCTTTTGCAGGGCATTGCCCCAAAGAAATCAGCTCTTTTACCTGTAAAATAAATTACAAATCCCCCCCCAACATTAAAACCCACCACCCACACAACCAACCCTACTCTAAAACCCACCCAATACCCACTTAAAAAAAGCTAACACTAACCCCTTGAAGATCACCTTACCGGGAGAAGTCTTCACCCAACCGGGCCAAAGTCCTCAACGAAGCCGGGAGAAGTCTTCATCCAAGCTGGGCAAAGTGGTCCTCCAGATGGGCAGAAGTCTTCATCCAGACGGCATCTTCTATCTTCATCCATGATTGGAACAGCCAATAGAATGCAAGCTCAATCCTATTGGCTGATTGGATCAGCCAATAGGATTTTTTCTACCTTAATTCCGATTGGCTGATAGAATTCTATCAGCCAATCGGAATTGAAGGGACGTCATCTTGGATGACGTCATTTAAAGGTACCTTCATTCAGCTTTAGCCATCGGAAGAAGAGGATGCTCCGCGTCGGATGTCTTAAAGATGGATCCGCTCCACGCCGGATGCATGAAGATAGAAGATGTCAGCTGGATAAAGACTTCTGCCCGTCTGGAGGACCACTTCGCCCGGCTTGGATGAAGACTTCTCCTGGCTTCGTTGAGGACTTCGGCCCGGTTGGGTGAAGACTTCTCCAGGTAAAGTGATCTTCAAGGGGTTAGTGTTAGCTTTTTTTAAGGGGGTATTGGGTGGGTTTTAGAATAGGGTTGGTTGTGTGGGTGGTGGGTTTTAATGTTGGGGGGGATTTGTCATTTTTTTTACAGGTAAAAGAGCTGATTTCTTTGGGGCAATGCCCCGCAAAAGGCCCTTTTAAGGGCTATTTGTAATTTAGTGTAGGGTAGGGCTTTTTTTATTTTGGGGGGGCTTTTTTATTTATTTTTTATTTTGTTAGGGGGATTAGTTTAGGTGTAATTAGTTTAAAAATCTTGTAATTTGTTTATTGTTTTCTGTAATTTAGTGTTGTTTTTTTGTACTTTAGATAATATGATTTCATTTAGGTAATTGTATTTAATTTAGTTAATTTATTTAATTATAGTGTAGTGTTAGGTGTTAGTGTAACTTAGGTTAGGTTTTATTTTACAGGTACTTTTGTATTTATTTTAGCTAGGTAGTTATTAAATAGTTAATAACTATTTAATAACTATTATACCTAGTTAAAATAAATACAAACTTGCCTCTAAAATAAAAATAAACCCTAAGATAGATACAATGTAATTATTAGTTATATTGTAGCTAGCTTAGGGTTTATTTTACAGGTAAGTATTTAGCTTTAAATAGGAATAATTTAGTTAATGATAGTAATTTTATTTAGATTTGTTTAAATTCTATTTAAGTTAGTGGGTGTTAGGGTTAGACTTAGGTTTAGGGATTAATAAATTTACAATAGTGGCGGCGACGTTGGGGACGGCATATTAGGGGTTAATAAATGTAGGTAGGTTGCGGCAACATTGGGGGAGGGAGATTAGGGGTTAATAAATATAAGGTAGGTGTCGGCGATGTCGGGGTCAGCAGATTAGGGGTTAATAAGTATAAGATTAGGGGTGTTTAGACTCAGGGTTCATGTTAGGGTGTTAGGTGTAAACATAAAAGTATTTTCCCCATAGGAATCAATGGGGCTGCGTTAGGAGCTAAACGCTGCTTTTTTGCAGGTGTTAGTTTTTTTTCCAGCCGGCTCTCACCCATTGATTCCTATGGCGAAATTGTGCATGAGCACGTACAACCAGCTCACCGCTAACGTAAGCAGCGCTGGTATTGAGGTGAGATGTGGAGCAAAATTTTGCTCTACGATCACTTTTTTGCTGTTAACGCCGGGTTTCTAAAAACCCGTAATACCAGCGCTGTATGTAAGTGAGCGGTGAGCATGAACTGCTTGTTAGATCCGCAGCCCTGTTACTGTAAAACTCGTAATCTGGCCGGTAGTTTGCTATGTGGGAGGATGGTGGTTTAGGAGTAAATAGTGTAGTTTAGTGTTTGCGATGTGGGGGGATGACGGTTTAGGGGTTAATAGTGTAATGGGAACTTTAAGGTGGGCTATGTGGCAGTTTTGGGGTTATTACAATAAGGGTTTATAGTGATTGGGGTTAGTGCGCAAGTAGGATGTTAGTTTTTTTTAACTTTTCGGGTTTGCACTAGAGGAAAAACTTTAAACTCCCAACTTGTAATATCAGCGCAACCTGACTCGCGCAAAGGGTTTACCGCTAGCGCAATTATCACTCTAGAACAAGCGGTGGTTACCGCTCCACTTGTAATCTAGCCCTATGTCATCTTCACTATCTTCGGTTATGCTGGAAATTAACTTCAAATTATTAAACCAATGGTATTACTCTCCCAAAATGGTTTATTCCCAAGAGTAATAGATGTGTGGTCATGTCAATAGCAGTATAGGCCACAAGTGGTGGCGGTGCCACAGATTTCCCAGTTCTGGATAAGTATTATAATAGAAAAGAGCTGATATTACATATAAACTGCCCTCTTGACCCATTGATTTGACTTCTTAACAAAGATCCTAAACTGCCCTCGACCCCTGCACAGAAACTCTTTCATATTATGGTAAATAGCGCCAGATATTTAATTGCTGAACCTGGAAGTGTAAAGAGACCCCAGAGGTGAGTATGTGAAGATGTAAATAGTAATTCAGTTTATTAAATTAGATTTCATTACTGTAAACACCAGACCATGGACACATTTCTTACTTTCCAATCTCTATGGGAATCTTATCTAGAGCACCATATTGTGACTAACCCTGATAAACACTTAGCCAGTAAGAGGTGAAGCCCTTTGGCATTAACAAGAAGAGGTAAATAAATATACGTAGATGATGCAGTAGCGTGTTGTGCTACTATCAGTTTATTACATGACATGAATAAGATGTAGGTGAAAACTACATTATGATGTTTGTTAAACGTTACTGAACAAATGTTATGTTATTATTATGTAACTTTGTTATTCTGTTATTGTGTTGTATTGTTCAAAATTCCCAGTGAATTGTATTTTCATTTTGTGTTGTTATTTTTTAAATAAAGCCTGGAAAAAAAGAAAACAGGTGATAAATTACATGTAGATCAGAAAATAACTAGACTGTAATAGCCTATTGCAATATAATTGTGCTCACCCATCACATAGTTAAATGCTATAAGTTCATCTAAATAGAATCTGAATAAATATTGGCTGCAGAGGGATTGCAAGAAATGGGGCACTTTGTAGGAATAGGGGATTCCCACTGTCTTTAATACAAGAACATACTGAGTTTGTTAACAAAATCCATATACTCTTTTACAGTGTTTCTCAATTTCAGTCCTCAGGACAAACTAATAGGCTGGATTTTCAGGATTACCTTGGGGGAGGACAGGATAATAACCATGGTTACTGATCTGCTCTAGTTTTGATATCATGAAAATATGGCTTGTTTGTGTGCCCTGAGGAATGGAATTAAGAAGCACTGTTCTATAATATAAACAGGGCAAAAAAATAAACAGGCAACTGAGCTGTCTTTATCTCTGAATATAATGATAATAGGCATCAAATCGTTAAGATAATTAGGAAACATTGGGGTATATTAAGGGATTGTAACCCTGACGTTAAGGAGTTTCAGTGCCCACCTATGCCAGCCTATAAGTAAGCAGGTAGTTTATGGGATCATCTAATTTGAGCTGACATTGGATCAGGTGATAAAGGACAACAAACATTCTTAGCTTTACCTAAGCGTGTCTGTCGTGTCTATACATGTTTGTGTTGTTGCCATGGTAACAATATGATTAACGGTCCACATTTCTATCGCCCAAAAACAGGTACAAATTTTAACATTTCTATTTTTTATCTGTAAGACTGACTTTGTGGTCAACCTTATTAAATGCCCATGTGGTATAATTTATATAGAGGAGTCAACCTGTAGAATACGGGACAGAATCAATGAACACAAGTCTAATAAAAAAAGAAAGAGAGATCTTTCAGCCCTGGTTTGTAATCAGTACACAAAGGCCTAGGGGTTGTCACCTCGGCCATGTGTTTTCCTGGACACTTATGAGTTACACGAGCTGCAAGATGTGCAGAGGGGAACAAGAATTGCACCCTGCCCTGGACAGCACACGAATAGTGATCCTGGCCAGCACTATTCATGCTTCTCCCTGCAGCCTGTGTAACTCATAAGTGTCTAGGAAAACCTGACCGAGGTGCAACCTTAGTGCAGCCACAATGTGTTACAGTTAAAATGGAAAATCACAAAACAAACACATGCTCCCCTTTCCTTAGATAAGCACTGAGTGCAATTTATTTATGTAAAACACTTAACCAACGTGTGACTCTGTATTCACTAATCTTTAGAGAGCTCACTATGTAATATTAATGGTTATGAACAATGAAATAGACCGCCCCACTCTCCTTAGATGAGCACTAATTGTAATGAGGTGCATTTATTTATGTAAAACACTTAACTAACGTGTAACTCTGTATTCACTAATCTTTAGAGAGCTCACTATGTAATTTTAATGGTTATGAACAATGAAATAGACCGGTCCACTCTCTTTAGATGAGCACTACATGTAATAAGGTGCAGTTATTTATGTAAAAACCTTAACTAAAGTGTAATTATTTATTCACTAACATTAGGAGAGCTCACTAGGATTTCAGTGAATAAGGTAATAGACTGGTCACATTCTCTTAGATTAGCACTGATTGTAATAAGGTGCATTTATTTAAGTACAAATCTTAACTGAAGTTTTTATTCACTAACACAAAGAGTCGATTCAGTGTTTCCTGTTATATCTTTGTTGTAGTATGTTAGTAACCATGGTTACTGATCAGCTGATTATGTCACCTGGGCTCTAGTTAAGATATAAGTAACAAAACATTGTTTGTCTTTGTGGTTTTGGATCTGAAATAAACATAAGTAATTTATTAGAGGTACTGCTGGACTCTATTATCTATAAGTTACAGGTAATGGCTAAGAGAGGATAAAACAATGTCTCACCAAGGCTCCAGCAGTGTGTGGTCCTAACCTCAGCCTCCCCTAGCTGCTTTTATTAACCCCTTAATGACCGGACCATTTTTCAATTTTCTTACCCTTAATGACAATGGCTATTTTTACATTTCTGCAGTGTTTGCGTTTAGCTGTAATTTTCCTCTTACTCGTTTACTGTACCCACACATATTATATACCGTTTTTCTCGTCATTAAATGGACTTTCTAAAGATACCATTATTTTCATCATATCTTATAATTTACTAAAAAAAAAAAAGATAAAATATGAGGAAAAAATGGAAAAAAACACACTTTTTCTAACTTTGACCCCCAAAATCTGTTACACATCTACAATCCCCAAAAAACACCCATGCTAAATAGCTTATAAATTTTGTCCTGAGTTTAGAAATACCCAATGTTTACATGTTCTTTGCTTTTTTTGCAATTTATGGGGCAATAAATACAAGTAGCACTTTGCTATTTCCAAACCACTTTTTTTCAAAATTAGCGCTAGTTACTTTGGAACCCTGATATCTGTCAGCAATACCTGAATATCCCTTGACATGTATATATTTTTTTTTAGAAGACATCCCAAAGTATTGATCTAGGCCCATTTTGGTATATTTCATGCCACCATTTCACCGCCAAATGCGATAAAAAAAAAAAAAAAGTTCACTTTTTCACAAATTTTGTCACAAACTTTAGGTTTCCCACTGAAATTATTTACAAACAGCTTCTGCAATTATGGCACAAATGGTTGTAAATGCTTCTCTGGGATCCCCTTTTTCAGAAATAACAGACTTATATGGCTTTGTGGTTGCTTTTTGGTAATTAGAAGGCCGCTAAATGCTGCTGCGCACCACACATGTTTTATGCCCAGGAGTGAAGGGGTTAATTAGGGAGCTTGTAGGGAGCTTGTAGGGTTAATTTTAGCTTTAGTGTAGTGTAGTAGACAACCCCAAGTATTGATCTAGGCCCATTTTGGTATATTTTATGCCACCATTTCACCGCCAAATGCGAGCAAATAAAAAAAAAAACTTTACATTTTTCACAATTTTAGGTTTCTCACTGAAATTATTTACAAACAGCTTGTGCAATTATGGCAGAAATTGTTGTAAAAGCTTCTCTGGGATCCCCTTTGTTCAGAAATAGCAGATTTATATGGCTTTGGCGTTGCTTTTTGGTAATTAGAAGGCCGCTAAATGCTGCTGTGCACCACACGTGAATTATGCCCAGCAGTGAAGGGGTTAAATTAGGTAGCTTGTAGGGAGCTTGCAGGGTTAATTTTAGAGATCAGCCTCCCACCTGACACATCCCACCCCCTGATCCCTCCCAAACAGCTCTCTTCCCTCCCCCACCCCACAATTGTTACCGCCATCTTAAGTACTGGCAGAAAGTCTGCCAGTACTAAATAAAAGAGTTTTTTTTTTTTTTTAAATAAAAATTATAAAATATTTTAGTTGTGATGGACCCCTGCCTTAGCACCAACCTCCCTGATCCCCCCCTCCAGCTCTCTAACCCTCTCCCCTACCTAATTACCGCCATCTTGGGTACTGGCAGCTGCCTGCCAGTACCCAGTTTGGCCCCACAAACCAAACTATTTTAATTTTATTTATAACTTTTATTTGTATGTTTAATTATTTCTGTAGCGTAGCAGCCCCCCCACAATACCCCCACCCCCTCCCCCTCCCCCTCCCAGATTTTTTTAAATGTAAAAAAAAACAAAAAACTTTTTTTCCCCTTCCTTTTTCATTGGTGTCAGTGTGGCTAATGCGCGCATGTGCACGTGCACCCATGTGCACACCTGTGCACGTGCGCATCGTGCACGCACGCGTGCATCGTGCACGCGCGCGCACACGCTCCCTCCTCCCACCGGACAAAGGCACCATCGGCACCATCACTACCGGTGCAGAGAGGGCCACAGAGTGGCTCTCTCTGCATCGGAGTCTTGTAAAGGGGTATTGCAGGATGCCTCCATATCGAGGCATCACTGCAATACCCTCAGAGCTGCTGGAAGTGATTGTGATCACTTCCAGCACTCTGTTAGACAACTGACGTACCAGGTACGTCCATTGTCATTAACTGCTTGTTAATGCATGACGTACCTGGTACGTCAGTTGTCATTAAGGGGTTAATACTTACTAATTACACACACACACCACAAAGGGTTAACTGAGTCAGTAACATAAAACCCCCTTATGCAAATCTGAGGTTGAACATTTCCTGTGAGGCTAGAGCTGTGTCATGTGACTTTTGTTTGGCATCTGATTGGTTCACCTCAGCATCCTGTCAGGTTCTCCTGAGGATCTCTGGGACATGTAGTTATTCTGGGTCTAATAACTTTATCTTTATAACAAAACAGGACTACAACTCCCTAAACACAATGCAGAGAGGGACATGCAGCAGAGTGACAGCAGATTCTAACCAATCAGATGACAGAGTTATGAGTCCCGCCCTCTAGACGCTCTGTACTTGCTGAATTCAGTGTTGTGCCCCAGCAGTGATATCCTGAGGTGTAATTGCAGCATTTTATTCTAGCAGTGAGGGAGGCTCAGACCTTCTATCCTATAATAAACCATATGACTGAGAGGGACATGCAGCAGAGTGACAGCAGATTCTAACCAATCAGATGACAGAGTTATGAGTCCGGCCCTCTAGACGCTCTATACTTGCTGAATTCAGTGTTGTGCCCCAGCAGTGATATCCTGAGGTGTAATTGCAGCATTTTATTCTAGCAGTGAGGGAGGCTCAGACCTTCTATCCTATAATAAAACATATGACTGAGAGTAATCACTATGGGTGTAAATTACATGTCACAGTCTGGCAACTGGGGACACAGGGGCCCTATTACTGGGCAGCAGAGTCAGTGAGAGGACTTGCACACTAAGGCAGGGGACACAGGGGCCCTATTACTGGGCAGAAGAGGCAGTGAGAGGACTTGCACACTAAGGGAGGGGACACAGGGGCCCTATTACTGGGCAGAAGAGGCAGTAAGAGGACTTGCACACTAAGGGTGGGGCACAGGGGCCCTATTACTGGGCAGAAGAGGCAGTGAAAGGACTTGCACACTAAGGATGGGGACACAGGGGCCCCTATTACTGGCAGCAGAGGCAGTGAGAGGAATTGCACACTAAGGGAGGGGACACAGGGGCCCTATTACTGGGCAGCAGATGCAGTGAGAGGACTTGCACACTAAGGGTGGGGCACAGGGGCCCCTATTACTGGCAGCAGAGGCAGTGAGAGGAATTGCACACTAAGGGAGGGGACACAGGGGCCCTATTACTGGGCAGCAGATGCAGTGAGAGGACTTGCACACTAAGGGTGGGGCACAGGGGCCCCTATTACTAGGGCAGCAGAGGCATTGAGAGGACTTGCACACTAAGGGTGGGGCACAGGGGCCCTATTACTGGGCAGAAGAGGCAGTGAAAGGACTTGCACACTAAGGGAGGGGACACAGGGGCCCCTATTACTGGCAGCAGAGGCAGTGAGAGGACTTGCACACTAAGGGTGGGGGCACAGGGGCCCTATTACTGGGCAGCAAAGGCAGTGAGAGGACTTGCACACTAAGGGTGGGGACACAGGGGCCCTATTACTGGGCAGCAGAGGCAGTGAGAGGATTTGCACACTAAGGGTGGGGGCACAGGGGCCCTATCACTGGGCAGCAGAGGCAGTGAGAGGATTTGCACACTAAGGGAGGGGACACAGGGGCCCCTATTACTGGGCAGCAGAGGCAGTGAGAGGATTTGCACACTAAGGGAGGGGACACAGGGGCCCCTATTACTGGGCAGCAGAGGCAGTGAGAGGACTTGCACACTAAGGCCTAGATTTGGAGTTTGGCGGTAGATGGGCTGTTAACGCTCCGCAGGCTTTTTTCTGGCCGCACCATAAAATTAACTCTGGTATCGAGAGTTCAAAAAAATGCTGCGTTAGGCTCCAAAAAAGGAGCGTAGAGCATTTTTACCGCAAATGCAACTCTCGATACCAGAGTTGCTTACGGACGCGGCCAGCCTAAAAAACGTGCTCGTGCACGATTCTCCCATAGGAAACAATGGGGCTGTTTGAGCTGAAAAAAAACCTAACACCTGCAAAAAAGCCGCGTTCAGCTCCTAACGCAGCCCCATTGTTTCCTATGGGGAAACACTTCCAACGTCTGCACCTAACACTCTAACATGTACCCCGAGTCTAAACACCCCTAGCCTTACACTTATTAACCCCTAATCTGCCGCCCCCGCTATCGCTGACCCCTGCATTATATTATTAACCCCTAATCTTCCGCTCCGTAAACCGCCGCAACTCACATTATCCCTATGTACCCCTAATCTGCTGCCCCTAACACCACCGACCCCTATATTATATTTATTAACCCCTAACCTGCCCCCCACAACGTCGCCGCCAGCTACTTACAATAATTAACCCCTAATCTGCCGAGCGGACCTGAGCGCTACTATAATAAAGTTATTAACCCCTAATCCGCCTCACTAACCCTATCATAAATAGTATTAACCCCTAATCTGCCCTCCCTAACATCGCCGACACCTAACTTCAATTATTAACCCCTAATCTGACGACCGGAGCTCATCGCTACTATAATAAATGGATTAACCCCTAAAGCTAAGTCTAACCCTAACACTAACACCCCCCTAACTTAAATATAATTTAAATCTAACGAAATTAATTAACTCTTATTAAATAAATTATTCCTATTTAATGCTAAATACTTACCTGTAAAATACATCCTAATATAGCTACAATATAAATTATAATTATATTGTAGCTATTTTAGGATTAATATTTATTTTACAGGCAACTTGGTAATTATTTTAACCAGGTACAATAGCTATTAAATAGTTAATAACTATTTAATAGTTACCTAGTTAAAATAATAACAAAATTACCTGTAAAATAAATCCTAACCTAAGTTATAATTAAACCTAACACTACCCTATCAATAAAGTAATTAAATAAAATACCTACAATTACCTACAATTAACCTAACACTACACTATCAATAAATAAATTAAATACAATTGCTACAAATAAATACAATTACATAAACTAACTAAAGTACAAAAAATAAAAAAGAACTAAGTTACAAAAAATAAAAAAATATTTACAAACATAAGAAAAATATTACAACAATTTTAAACTAATTACACCTACTCTAAGCCCCCTAATAAAATAACAAAGACCCCCAAAATAAAACATTCCCTACCCTATTCTAAATTAATAAATGTAAAAGCTCTTTTACCTTACCAGCCCTGAACAGGGCCCTTTGCGGGGCATGCCCCAAGAAAATCAGCTCTTTTGCCTGTAAAAAAAAACATACAATACCCCCCCCCAACATTACAACCCACCACCCACATACCCCTAATCTAACCCAAACCCCCCTTAAATAAACATAACACTAAGCCCCTGAAGATCTTCCTACCTTGTCTTCACCATCCAGGTATCACCGATCCGTCCTGGCATCCGGTGCTGAAGAGGTCCAGAAGAGGCTCCAAAGTCTTCCTCCTATCCGGCAAGAAGAGGACATCCGGACCGGCAAACATCTTCTCCAAGCGGCATCTTCGATCTTCTTCCATCCGGTGCGGAGCGGGTCCATCTTGAATCAGCCGACGCGGATCCATCCTCTTCTTCCGGCGTCTCCCGACGAATGACGGTTCCTTTAAGGGACGTCATCCAAGATGGCGTCCCTCGAATTCCGATTGGCTGATAGGATTCTATCAGCCAATCGGAATTAAGGTAGGAATATTCTGATTGGCTGATGGAATCAGCCAATCAGAATCAAGTTCAATCCGATTGGCTGATCCAATCAGCCAATCAGATTGAGCTCGCATTCTATTGGCTGTTCCGATCAGCCAATAGAATGCGAGCTCAATCTGATTGGCTGATTGGATCAGCCAATCGGATTGAACTTGATTCTGATTGGCTGATTCCATCAGCCAATCAGAATATTCCTACCTTAATTCCGATTGGCTGATAGAATCCTATCAGCCAATCGGAATTCGAGGGACGCCATCTTGGATGACGTCCCTTAAAGGAACCGTCATTCGTCGGGAGACGCCGGAAGAAGAGGATGGATCCACGTCGGCTGATTCAAGATGGACCCGCTCCGCACCGGATGGAAGAAGATCGAAGATGCCGCTTGGAGAAGATGTTTGCCGGTCCGGATGTCCTCTTCTTGCCGGATAGGAGGAAGACTTTGGAGCCTCTTCTGGACCTCTTCAGCACCGGATGCCAGGACGGATCGGTGATACCTGGATGGTGAAGACAAGGTAGGAAGATCTTCAGGGGCTTAGTGTTAGGTTTATTTAAGGGGGGTTTGGGTTAGATTAGGGGTATGTGGGTGGTGGGTTGTAATGTTGGGGGGGGGTATTGTATGTTTTTTTTTACAGGCAAAAGAGCTGAACTTCTTGGGGCATGCCCCGCAAAGGGCCCTGTTCAGGGCTGGTAAGGTAAAAGAGCTTTTAACTCTATTAATTTAGAATAGGGTAGGGAATTTTTTATTTTGGGGGTCTTTGTTATTTTATTAGGGGGCTTAGAGTAGGTGTAACTAGTTTAAAATTGTTGTAATATTTTTCTTATGTTTGTAAATATTTTTTTATTTTTTGTAACTTAGTTCTTTTTTATTTTTTGTACTTTAGTTAGTTTATGTAATTGTAGTTATTTGTAGCAATTGTATTTAATTTATTTATTGATAGTGTAGTGTTAGGTTAATTGTAGGTATTTTATTTAATTAATTTATTGATAGGGTAGTGTTAGGTTTAATTATAACTTAGGTTAGGATTTATTTTACAGGTAATTTTGTTATTATTTTAACTAGGTAACTATTAAATAGTTCTTAACTATTTAATAGCTATTGTACCTGGTTAAAATAATTACCAAGTTGCCTGTAAAATAAATATTAATCCTAAAATAGCTACAATATAATTATAATTTATATTGTAGCTATATTAGGATTTATTTTACAGGTAAGTATTTAGCTTTAAATAGGAATAATTTATTTAATAAGAGTTAATTAATTTCGTTAGATGTAAATTATATTTAAGTTAGGGGGGTGTTAGTGTTAGGGTTAGACTTAGCTTTAGGGGTTAATCCATTTATTATAGTAGCGGTGAGCTCCGGTCGTCAGATTAGGGGTTAATAATTGAAGTTAGGTGTCGGCGATGTTAGGGAGGGCAGATTAGGGGTTAATACTATTTATGATAGGGTTAGTGAGGCGGATTAGGAGTTAATAACTTTATTATAGTAGCGCTCAGGTCCGCTCGGCAGATTAGGGGTTAATAAGTGTAGGCAGGTGTCGGCGACGTTGAGGGGGGCAGATTAGGGGTTAATAAATATAATATAGGGGTCGGCGGTGTTAGGGGCAGCAGATTAGGGGTACATAAGTATAACGTAGGTGGCGGCGCTTTGCGGTCGGCAGATTAGGGGTTAATTATTGTAAGTAGCTGACGGCGACGTTGTGGGGGGCAGGTTAGGGGTTAATAAATATAATACAGGGGTCGGCGGTGTTAGGGGCAGCAGATTAGGGGTACATAAGTATAACGTAGGTGGCGGTCGGCAGATTAGGGGTTAAAAAATTTTAATCGAGTGGCGGCGATGTGGGGGGACCTCGGTTTAGGGGTACATAGGTAGTTTATGGGTGTTAGTGTACTTTAGAGTACAGTAGTTAAGAGCTTTATGAACCGGCGTTAGCCCAGAAAGCTCTTAACTCCTGCTTTTTTCCGGCGGCTGGAGTTTTGTCGTTAGAGCTCTAACGCTCACTTCAGAAACGACTCTAAATACCGGCGTTAGAAAGATCCCATTGAAAAGATAGGATACGCAATTGACGTAAGGGGATCTGCGGTATGGAAAAGTCGCGGCTGAAAAGTGAGCGTTAGACCCTTTAATCACTGACTCCAAATACCGGCGGTAGCCTAAAACCAGCGTTAGGAGCCTCTAACGCTGGTTTTCACGGCTAACGCCAAACTCTAAATCTAGCCGTAAGGGAGGGGACACAGGGGCCCCTATTACTGGGCAGCAGAGGCAGTGAGAGGATTTGCACACTAAGGGAGGGGACACAGGGGCCCTATTACTGGGCAGCAGAGGCAGTCAGAGGACTTGCACACTAAGGGAGGGGACACAGGGGCCCTATTACTGGGCAGCAGAGGCAGTGAGAGGACTTGCACACTAAGGGAGGGGACACAGGGGCCCTATTACTGGGCAGCAGAGACAGGGAGAGGACTTGCACACTAAGGGTGGGGACACAGGGGCCCCTATTACTAGCAGCAGAGGCAGGGAGAGGACTTGCACACTAAGGGAGGGGACACAGGGGCCCTATTACTGGGCAGCAGAGGCAGTGAGAGGACTTGCACACTAAGGGAGGGGACACAGGGGCCCCTATTGCTGGTCAGCAGAGGCAGTGAGAGGACTTGCACACTAAGGGTGGGGACACAGGGGCCCCTATTACTGGGCAGCAGAGCCAGTGAGGTGACTTGCACACTAAGGGAGGGGACACAGGGGCCCCTATTACTAGCAGCAGAGGCAGGGAGAGGACTTGCACACTAAGGGTGGGGACACAGGGGCCCCTATTAATGGGCAGCAGAGGCAGTGAGAGGACTTGCACACTAAGGGAGGGGACACAGGGCCCCTATTACTGGGCAACAGAGGCAGTAAGAGGACTTGCACACTAAGGGAGGGGACACAGGGGCCCCTATTACTGGGCAACAGAGGCAGTGAGAGGACTTGCACACTAAGGGAGAGGACACAGGGGCCCCTATTACTGGGCAGCAGAGGCAGTGAGAGGACTTGCACACTAAGGGAGGGGACACAGGGGCCCCTATTACTGGGCAGCAGAGGCAGTGAGAGGACTTGCACACTAAGGAAGGGGACACAGGGGCCCCTATTACTAGCAGCAGAGGCAGGGAGAGGACTTGCACACTAAGGGTGGGGACACAGGGGCCCCTATTACTGGGCAGCAGAGGCAGTAAGAGGACTTGCACACTAAGGGAGGGGACACAGGGGCCCCTATTACTGGGCAGCAGAGGCAGTGAGAGGACTTGCACACTAAGGGAGGGGACACAGGGGCCCCTATTACTGGGCAGCAGAGGCAGTGAGAGGACTTGCACACTAAGGGAGGGGACACAGGGCCCTTATTACTGGGCAGCAGAGGCAGTGAAAGGACTTGCACACTAAGGGAGGGGATACAGGGGCCCTATTACTGGGCAGCAGAGGCAGTGAGAGGGGGACACAGGGGCCCCTATTACTGGGCAGCATAGGCAGTGAGAGGATTTGCACACTAAGGGAGGGGACACAGGGGCCCCTATTACTGGGCAGCAGAGGCAGTGAGAGGACGTGCACACTAAGGGTGGGAACACAGGGGCCCCTATTACTGGGCAGCAGAGGCAGTGAGAGGACTTGCACTCTAAGGGTGGGGACACAGGGGCCCCTATTACTGGGCAGCAGAGGCAGTGAGAGGACTTGCACACTAAAAGAGGGGACACAGGGGCCCCTATTACTGGGCAGCAGAGGCAGGGAGAGGACTTGCACACTAAGGGTGGGGACACAGGGGCCCCTATTACTGGGCAGCATAGGCAGTGAGAGGACTTGCACACTAAGGGTGGGGACACAGGGGCCCCTATTACTGGGCAGCATAGGCAGTGAGATGACTTGCACACTAAGGGTGAGGACACAGGGGCCCCTATTACTGGGCAGCAGAGGCAGTAAGAGGACTTGCACACTAAGGGAGGGGACACAGGGGCCCCTATTACTGGGCAGCAGAGGCAGTGAGAGGACTTGCACACTAAAGGAGGGGACACAGGGGCCCCTATTACTGGGCAGCAGAGGCAGTAAGAGGACTTGCACACTAAGGGAGGGGACACAGGGGCCCTATTACTGGGCAGCAGAGGCAGTGAGAGGACTTGCACACTAAGGGAGGGGACACAGGGGCCCCTATTACTGGGAAGCAGAGGCAGTGAGAGGACTTGCACACTAAGGGAGGGGACACAGGGGCCCCTATTACTGGGCAGCAGAGGCAGTGAGAGGACTTGCATACTAAAGGAGGGGACACAGGGGCCCCTATTACTGGGCAGCAGAGGCAGTAAGAGGACTTGCACACTAAGGGAGGGGACACAGGGGCCCTATTACTGGGCAGCAGAGGCAGTGAGAGGACTTGCACACTAAGGGAGGGGACACAGGGGCCCCTATTACTAGGCAGCAGAGGCAGTGAGAGGACTTGCACACTAAGGGTGGGGACGTACTTATGTTCTTGTCACTTGTCATGTGACACCCCAGTCACCTCTTGTGTCACCTGTAACAGTAAATGAGCAGTTACTGCTGTCACATTATGTGTCCCTATGTCACGTGCGCTCTGCTCTCACCTTTCCTCTCCAGCTCCGCGCTCCCAGCTCTGATGTATTTCCTCAGCCACTCGATACACAGCCCCTGTAGGTAATTCTTGCTACTCTCAGCCTGACCGACCTCTGGGCTGTTCCATCTCTGTGTAGTGAGCTGAGCCTTAGTCATTATAGGGACATAGATCCATCTGTCTGTATCCAGGGTGAAGAATTCTCTCCCATCATAACCGTACTGTGTATACCCCCTGGTGCTGCCGTCATCATACAGCTCACAGCCGTACATCCTCTGCACAGAATGAAAACCTGCACAGGATATAGTGATGTGTCACACAGGAGCCGCAGTGTGTGTTATACAGTATATATATAACAGAATTTATGCTTACCTGATAAATTACTTTCTCCAACGGTGTGTCCGGTCCACGGCGTCATCCTTACTTGTGGGATATTCTCTTCCCCAACAGGAAATGGCAAAGAGTCCCAGCAAAGCTGGTCACATGATCCCTCCTAGGCTCCGCCCACCCCAGTCATTCGACCGACGGACAGGAGGAAATATATATAGAAGAAACCATATGATACCGTGGTGACTGTAGTTAGAGAAAATAATTAATCAGACCTGATTAAAAAACCAGGGCGGGCCGTGGACCGGACACACCGTTGGAGAAAGTAATTTATCAGGTAAGCATAAATTCTGTTTTCTCCAACATTGGTGTGTCCGGTCCACGGCGTCATCCTTACTTGTGGGAACCAATACCAAAGCTTTAGGACACGGATGAAGGGAGGGAGCAAATCAGGTCACCTAAACGGAAGGAACCACAGCTTGCAAAACCTTTCTCCCAAAAATAGCCTCCGAAGAAGCAAAAGTATCAAATTTGTAAAATTTGGCAAAAGTGTACAGTGAAGACCAAGTCGCTGCCTTACATATCTGGTCAACAGAAGCCTCGTTCTTGAAGGCCCATGTGGAAGCCACAGCCCTAGTGGAGTGAGCTGTGATTCTTTCAGGAGGCTGCCGTCCGGCAGTCTCATAAGCCAATTGGATGATGCTTTTAAGCCAAAAGGAAAGAGAGGTATAGTCGCTTTTTGACCTCTCCTTTTACCAGAATAAACAACAAACAAGGAAGATGTTTGTCTGAAATCTTTAGTAGCCTCTAAATAGAACTTTAGAGCACGGACAACGTCCAAATTGTGTAACAAACGTTCCTTCTTTGAAACTGGATTCGGACACAAAGAAGGTACAACTATCTCCTGGTTAATATTTTTGTTAGAAACAACTTTAGGAAGAAAAACCAGGCTTAGTACGCAAAACCACCTTATCTGCATGGAACACCAGATAAGGAGGAGAACACTGCAGAGCAGATAACTCTGAAACTCTTCTAGCAGAAGAAATTGCAACCAAAAACAAAACTTTCCAAGATAGTAACTTAATATCTATGGAATGTAAGGGTTCAAACGGAACCCCTTGAAGAACTGAAAGAACTAGATTTAGACTCCAGGGAGGAGTCAAAGGTCTGTAAACAGGCTTGATCCTAACCAGAGCCTGAACAAATGCTTGAACATCTGGCACAGCTGCCAGTCTTTTGTGTAGTAAGACAGATAAAGCAGAGATCTGTCCCTTTAGGGAACTTGCAGATAATCCTTTCTCCAAACCTTCTTGAAGAAAGGAGAGAATCTTAGGAATTTTTATCTTATTCCATGGGAATCCTTTGGATTCACACCAACAGATATATTTTTTTCCATATTTTATGGTAAATTTTTCTAGTTACAGGTTTTCTGGCCTGAACCAGAGTATCTATCACCGAATCTGAAAACCCACGCTTTGATAGAATCAAGCGTTCAATCTCCAAGCCGTCAGTTGGAGGGAGACCAGATTTGGGTGTTCGAATGGACCTTGAACAAGAAGGTCCTGTCTCAAAGGTAGCTTCCATGGTGGAGCCGATGACATATTCACCAGGTCTGCATACCAAGTCCTGCGTGGCCACGCAGGAGCTATCAAGATCACCGAGGCCCTCTCCTGATTGATCCTGGCTACCAGCCTGGGAGAATGAGAGGAAACGGTGGGAATACGTAAGCTAGGTTGAAAGTCCAAGGTGCTACTAGTGCATCTACTAGAGTCGCCTTGGGATCCCTGGATCTGGACCCGTAGCAAGGAACCTTGAAGTTCTGACGAGACGCCATCAGATCCATGTCTGGAATGCCCCATAATTGAGTTATTTGGGCAAAGATTTCCGGATGGAGTTCCCACTCCCCCGGATGAAATGTCTGACGACTCAGAAAATACGCTTCCCAATTTTCCACTCCTGGGATGTGGATCGCAGACAAGTGGCAGGAGTGATCCTCCGCCCATTGAATTATTTTGGTCACTTCTTTCATCGCCAGGGAACTCTTTGTTCCCCCTTGATGATTGATATAGGCAACAGTCGTCATGTTGTCTGATTGGAACCTTATGAATTTGGCCTTTGCTAGTTGAGGCCAAGCTCTGAGAGCATTGAATATCGCTCTCAGTTCCAGAATGTTTATCGGGAGAAGAGACTCTTCCAGAGACCATAGACCCTGAGCTTTCAGGGATTCCCAGACCGCACCCCAGCCCACTAGACTGGCGTCGGTCGTGACAATGACCCACTCTGGCCTGCGGAAGCTCATTCCCTGGGACAGATGGTCCAGGGTCAGCCACCAACGGAGTGAATCTCTGGTCTTTTGATCTACTTGAATCATTGGAGACAAGTCTGTATAATCCCCATTCCACTGTTTGAGCATGCACAGTTGTAATGGTCTTAGATGAATTCGTGCAAAAGGAACTTTGTCCATTGTTGCAACCATCAATCCTATTACTTCCATGCACTGCGCTATAGAAGGACGAGGAACAGAATGAAGCACTTGACAAGAGCTTAGAAGTTTTGATTTTCTGACCTCTGTCAGAAAAATCCTCATTTCTAAGGAATCTATTATTGTTCCCAAGAAGGGAACTCTTGTTGACGGGGACAGAGAACTCTTTTCTTTGTTCACCTTCCATCCGTGAGATGTGAGAAAGGCTAGAACGATGTCCGTATGAGCCTTTGCCTTTGACAGGGACGACGCTTGTATTAGAATGTCGTCCAAGTAAGGTACTACTGCAATGCCCCTTGGTCTTAGAACCGCTAGAAGGGACCCTAGCACCTTTGTGAAAATCCTTGGAGCAGTGGCTAATCCGAATGGAAGAGCCACAAACTGGTAATGTTTGTCCAGAAAAGCGAACTTTAGGAACTGATGATGTTCCTTGTGGATAGGGATATGTAGGTACGCATCCTTTAAATCCATGGTAGTCATAAATTGACTTTCCTGGATGGTGGGTAGAATCGTTCGAATAGTTTCCATTTTGAACGATGGTACCCTGAGAAATTTGTTTAGGATCTTCAAATCCAAAATTGGTCTGAACGTTCCCTCTTTTTTGGGAACTACGAACAGATTGGAATAAAAACCCATTCCTTGTTCCTTTATTGGAACTGGGTGTATCACTCCCATCTTTAACAGGTCTTCTACACAATGTAAGAATGCCTGTCTCTTTATTTGGTTTGAGGATAAGTGAGACTTGTGGAACCTTCCCCTTGGGGGTAGTTCCTTGAATTCCAGGAGATAACCTTGAGAAACTATTTCTAGCGCCCAAGGATCCTGAACATCTTTTGCCCAAGCCTGAGCAAAGAGAGAGAGTCTGCCCCCCACCAGATCCGGTCCCGGATCGGGGGCTACTCCTTCATGCTGTCTTGTTAGCAGTGGCAGGTTTCTTGGCCTGCTTACCTTTGTTCCAGCCTTGCATTGGTTTCCAGGCTGGTTTGGGTTGTGAGGCATTACCCTCTTGCTTAGAGGATGCAGAATTAGAGGCTGGTCCATTTCTGCGAAAGGGACGAAAATTAGGCTTATTTTTAGCCTTAAAAGACCTATCCTGTGGAAGGGCGTGGCCCTTTCCCCCAGTGATGTCTGAAATAATCTCTTTCAAATCAGGTCCAAATAAAGTTTTACCTTTGAAAGGAATGTTAAGTAATTTTGTCTTGGATGACACATCCGCTGACCAAGACTTTAGCCAAAGCGCTCTGCGCGCCACAATAGCAAACCCTGAATTTTTCGCCGCTAATTTTGCTAATTGCAAAGCGGCATCTAAAATAAAAGAGTTAGCCAATTTAAGTGCGTGAACTCTGTCCATAACCTCCTCATATGGAGTTTCTCTACTGAGCGACTTTTCTAGTTCCTTGAACCAGAACCACGCTGCCGTAGTGACAGGAACAATGCATGAAATTGGTTGTAGAAGGTAGCCTTGCTGTACAAAAATCTTTTTAAGCAAACCTTCCAATTTTTTATCCATAGGATCTTTGAAAGCACAACTATCTTCGATAGGAATAGTAGTGCGTTTGTTTAGAGTAGAAACTGCCCCCTCGACCTTGGGGACTGTCTGCCATAAGTCCTTTCTGGGGTCAACCATAGGAAATAATTTCTTAAATATAGGGGGAGGAACAAAAGGTATGCCGGGCTTTTCCCACTCTTTATTTACTATGTCCGCCACCCGCTTGGGTATAGGAAAAGCGTCGGGGGGCACCGGAACCTCTAGGAACCTGTCCATCTTGCATAATTTCTCTGGAATGACCAAATTGTCACAATCATCCAGAGTAGATAACACCTCCTTAAGCAATGCGCGGAGATGTTCTAATTTAAATTTAAACGTCACAACATCAGGTTCAGCTTGATGAGAAATTTTTCCTGAATCTGAAATTTCTCCCTCAGACAAAACCTCCCTCATGGCCCCTTCAGATTGGTGTGAGGGTATGACAGAACAATTATCATCAGCGTCCTCTTGCTCTTCAGTGTTTAAAACAGAGCAATCGCGCTTTCTCTGATAAGTAGGCATTTTGGATAAAAGATTTGCTATGGAGTTATCCATTACAGCCGTTAATTGTTGCATGGTAATAAGTATTGGCGCACTAGATGTACTAGGGGCCTCCTGCATGGGCAAAACTGGTGTAGACACAGTAGGAGATGATGTAGTATCATGTTTACTCCCCTCATTTGAGGAATCATCTTGGGCAATATCATTATTTGTGGCAGTACTGTCCTTACTTTGTTTGGACGCTATGGCACAATTATCACATAAATTTAAATGGGGAGACACATTGGCTTTCATACATATAGAACATAGCTTATCTGAAGGTATAGACATGTTAAACAGGCTTAAACTTGTCAACAATGCACAAAAAACGTTTTAAAATAAAACCGTTACTGTCACTTTAAATTTCAAACAGAAAACACTTTATTACTGAATATGTGAAAAAGTATGAAGGAATTGTTCAAAAATTACCAAATTTTCACCACAGTGTCTTAAAGCCTTAAAAGTATTGCACACCAAATTTCAGAGCTTTAACCCTTAAAATAACGGAACCGGAGCCGTTTTTCAATTTAACCCCTATACAGTCCCAGATACAGTCTTTGCTAAGACCCAACCAAGCCCTGAGGGGAATACGATACCAAATGACGCCTTCTAAAAGCTTTTTCAGAGATTCTTAGATCCACACACATGCATCTGCATTCCCTGTTCTCAAAAAACAACTGCGCATTAATGGCGCGAAAATGAGGCTCAGTCTATGACTAGAAAGGCCCCCTGACTGAAAAAGGTGTCCAATACAGTGCCTGCCGTTTTATAAACGTTCCCCAAGATTATAAATGTCAATTGTTAGCCTAAATTTGAATAATATGCACAAATAAAGCAATCGATTTAGCCCATAAAAATGTCTACCAGTTTTTTAGCCCATAATAAGCCCTTTATTCTGTTTGTTTTTGACTAAGAAAATGGCTTACCGGTCCCCATGAGGGGAAATGACAGCCTTCCAGCATTACACAGTCTTGTTAGAAATATGGCTAGTCATACCTTAAGCAGAAAAGTCTGCTAACTGTTTCCCCCAACTGAAGTTACTTCATCTCAACAGTCCTATGTGGAAACAGCAACCGATTTTAGTTACTGTCTGCTAAAATCATCTTCCTCTTACAAACAGAAATCTTCATCCTTTTCTGTTTCAGAGTAAATAGTACATACCAGCACTATTTTAAAATAACAAACACTTGATAGAAGAATAAAAACTACATTTAAACACCAAAAAACTCTTAACCATCGCCGTGGAGATGTTGCCTGTGCAACGGCAAAGAGAATGACTGGGGTGGGCGGAGCCTAGGAGGGATCATGTGACCAGCTTTGCTGGGACTCTTTGCCATTTCCTGTTGGGGAAGAGAATATCCCACAAGTAACGATGACGCCGTGGACCGGACACACCAATGTTGGAGAAATATATATATGTGTGTGTGTTATATACAGTATATATGTGTGTGTGTGTTATATACAGTATATATATATATATGTGTGTGTGTTATATACAGTATATATATGTGTGTGTGTTATATACAGTATATATATATGTGTGTGTGTTATATACAGTATGTGTGTGTGTGTGTTATTTACAGTATATATATGTGTGCTTTATACAGTATGTGTGTGTGTTATATACAATATATATATATATATATATATATATATATATATATATATATATATACAGGGAGTGCAGAATTATTAGGCAAATGAGTATTTTGACCACATCATCCTCTTTATGCATGTTGTCTTACTCCAAGCTGTATAGGCTCGAAAGCCTACTACCAATTAAGCATATTAGGTGATGTGCATCTCTGTAATGAGAAGGGGTGTGGTCTAATGACATCAACACCCTATATCAGGTGTGCATAATTATTAGGCAACTTCCTTTCCTTTGGCAAAATGGGTCAAAAGAAGGACTTGACAGGCTCAGAAAAGCCAAAAATAGTGAGATATCTTGCAGAGGGATGCAGCACTCTTAAAATTGCAAAGCTTCTGAAGCGTGATCATCGAACAATCAAGCGTTTCATTCTAAATAGTCAACAGGGTCGCAAGAAGCGTGTGGAAAAACCAAGGCGCAAAATAACTGCCCATGAACTGAGAAAAGTCAAGCGTGCAGCTGCCAAGATGCCACTTGCCACCAGTTTGGCCATATTTCAGAGCTGCAACATCACTGGAGTGCCCAAAAGCACAAGGTGTGCAATACTCAGAGACATGGCCAAGGTAAGAAAGGCTGAAAGACGACCACCACTGAACAAGACACACAAGCTGAAACATCAAGAAATATCTCAAGACTGATTTTTCTAAGGTTTTATGGACTGATGAAATGAGAGTGAGTCTTGATGGGCCAGATGGATGGGCCCGTGGCTGGATTGGTAAAGGGCAGAGAGCTCCAGTCCGACTCAGACACCAGCAAGGTGGAGGTGGAGTACTGGTTTGGGCTGGTATCATCAAAGATGAGCTTGTGGGGCCTTTTCGGGTTGAGGATGGAGTCAAGCTCAACTCCCAGTCCTACTGCCAGTTTCTGGAAGACACCTTCTTCAAGCAGTGGTACAGGAAGAAGTCTGCATCCTTCAAGAAAAACATGATTTTCATGCAGGACAATGCTCCATCACACGCGTCCAAGTACTCCACAGCGTGGCTGGCAAGAAAGGGTATAAAAGAAGAAAATCTAATGACATGGCCTCCTTGTTCACCTGATCTGAACCCCATTAACAACCTGTGGTCCATCATCAAATGTGAGATTTACAAGGAGGGAAAACAGTACACCTCTCTGAACAGTGTCTGGGAGGCTGTGGTTGCTGCTGCACGCAATGTTGATGGTGAACAGATCAAAACACTGACAGAATCAATGGATGGCAGGCTTTTGAGTGTCCTTGCAAAGAAAGGTGGCTATATTGGTCACTGATTTGTTTTTGTTTTGTTTTTGAATGTCAGAAATGTATATTTGTGAATGTTGAGATGTTATATTGGTTTCACTGGTAAAAATAAATAATTGAAATGGGTATATATTTGTTTTTTGTTAAGTTGCCTAATAATTATGCACAGTAATAGTCACCTGCACACACAGATATCCCCCTAAAATAGCTAAAACTAAAAACAAACTAAAAACTACTTCCAAAAATATTCAGCTTTGATATTAATGAGTTTTTTGTGTTCATTGAGAACATGGTTGTTGTTCAATAATAAAATTAATCCTCAAAAATACAACTTGCCTAATAATTCTGCACTCCCTGTATATACGTTCCTTGTTTTCAAGAAGGCACTCACTGGTCTTTAGTGAAAAACAATTTTTAATTTTTAATTCATATCAAAAAGCAAGTACATCCATAACGTTTCGATGTCGTTATGACATCTTTATCAAATGTTCTGCCAGATTTTTTCTACTTTGGGAACATGATTGTTCTATGTTGTTGATACTGGCAGAACATTTGATAAAGATGTCATAACGACATCGAAACGTTATGGATGTACTTGCTTTTTGATATGAATTAAAAATTTTAAATTGTTTTTCACTAAAGACCAGTGAGTGCCTTCTTGCAAACAAGGAACGTACATATTTTATGTGAAGTGCACCCTGGCAGTTGTGGTAATGTAAGACTGTGCTTATCTCTTTTTGGCGGACATTTATATATATATATATATGTGTGTGTGTCAGTGATGTGCAGTGACGTCAGAGGCTGGTGAGGCAGTGGCTAGGAATCGGACACGCCTTCATTCTTTAGATATCCTTTGTTGAAGAAATAGCAATGCACATGGGTGAGCCAATCGCATGAGGTATCTATATGCAACCACCAATCAGTAGCTACTGAGCATATTAAGATATGATTTTCAACAAAGGATATCCGATTTTCTTCATTCATTTGATATCCTTTGTTGAAAATCATATCTAAATATGTTCATTAGCTACTGAGCATATTTAGATATGATTTTCAACAAAGGATATCAAAAGAATGAAGAAAATCAGATATTAGATGTAAATTGTAAAGTTATTTAAAATTGCATGCTCTTTCTAAATCATGAAAGAAACAACTGTACGTTTTAACCAAAGGAGTGCCATTGGTCCTCACTCCTTTGGTTAAAACTTTTAACCAAAGGAGGGAGGACCAATGGCAATACAAAAATTTCAAAATTAAGTTACTGTTACCCTTGTAATACAAAACTTACCCACTAATAATATAGTGGATTGGTGTGGTGCTATGTAGTTAATATTAATTGTGAACAAGACTTTGAGAGAAGGTTAAGAGAACCTAATCTTCAAAGGAAGGACTACATTAACAGCACTCATGGGATTAAGTAAAAAATGAGTAGGTCTCAAAATTGCAAATATACCTTGAATATGTGTGGGAACAAGGTGACCTTATTAACACTATATGAAAGGGGGGGGGATAAATTAAAACATAACTTTTAATATGCAGATAAAGATTAAAACTGGAATCACTTTATTAAAAACACACTTAGGATTTCTCATTAGGTATGTAGTACTGTTGCATAGTAAAAGGTAATAGTGTGCTTTAGGTGCTTGGTTAAATCACATAAAACTGACGTATTGCCATTTGGGTAAAGCAATTTAATGTAAATAACCTGTATAAATAACCTGAGAATGTCTAAATAACAGAAATGTCAATGTCAATTCTGCTATTTAGACATTCTCAAAATTCTGCTATTTAGACATTCCTCAAAAAAGTATTATTCCAGAATCCATTTCCTTCTCCCAGTGCCCACGTGAGACTGAACTTCACTGAAGTACCAAATCAACCTGAAGTTCCCAATCCATAATATTAATTTATTCCCCAATGAACCTCATGGGCATTAAATGGGGCTGGGCACTGTGGGCACTGTGACTGCAGTAGTAGCTGGGCTGCTTGGGCACGAAACCACTTGTCAGTGTCAAATTGTCAATTACATGTTCTGGTGTTAGATATATATAACTTCCAAGGTCATTTGTTCAAGCAAATATGTTTACAAAATAAACAAACCAGTCACCCAGTTTCAGCTAAAAACAAATAGAAGAAAGCAGCAAAATGTATTGTGTACTCTTTAAAAAGACTAATTTCTGTTCTCAGTTTGCATATAAAGTTTCAGATTGCAAAACATACATTATTTTAGAAAAGCGAATATATTGAAATCAATTTATATGTAGTATACTGTGACTGACTGTGAGGCATCCTAAGTCGAGGGCAGTCAGTCAAAGTGACACTGAGTTGTGTGGTCTGGCTGCCGCTGCGGGCCTGGCACGCCACACTTAAGTCACACTCAGGCTTAGCAGCAGCTCCTCTTGTCTGCTTTACCTGATTCTGAGTGACTCGAGTCCTCGGCTCTGTCCTCCTACTTTGTCACTTCACTCAGTCCTGGGCAGTGGGCAGTTGAGCACTGGACAGCTCAGCCGTCACATTAGTCGGACTGGGGGGGGGGGCGGGGGGGACAGCATGGCAGCTGCAGCTCTCACTGACCTGGGCTTCTCCACTAGTCCATTCCGACACCGTGACCGTCCGCGTCTAGATGTGGGATCTCCTCTCAAAGTCATCACTGACACTGAGTGCGTCTCTGAGTTGAGCTGCTCTGAGAACAGCCTCGATTCTATTTCCTTCCCGCCTGGCACTCAGCAACAGCCAGCCCCAGAGAGATTCAGACGACTTTCTGAATTCTCATTGGCTGAGAGTGTGAGACTCTGAAAGGCGGCCAGGGCTGAGTCCGGACGGAGGCTTTCACAGTCAAGCCTCCAGTGGGAGTGTATGGGGCGCATTGGAGAGCACTGCATTAGCACCTTTTCTCCTCTTGGTGGCAGTCTCTCAGCGGCCCATACACTTCCACAGTGAGTGAATACATTTCATATTGCGCAATGCAAGGACAGCTGGCTGGCAATATGAATGTATTGAATTATGTATTCGTATTACGTTTTTTATATAAGTTAATTTACAAAAAACACAAGTCCTGATTTTGGTGGAGGGGTGGGGGGGTAGGGGGGGTCACCTTTTTTTATTAAAAAAAAATATATATGAAAACAAAAGATCAATTTTTTTTTATTTTTTTTTTATAAAAAAGGCTGTTATTACATACATTGGCCAGCGGAGGCACTGCCTTACCTGCCTCCTGTGACTGCACGTCACTGGTGTGTGTGTATGTGTTATACAGTATATATATATATATATATATATATATATATATATATATATATATATGTGTGTGTGTGTTATATACAGTATATATATATATATATGTGTGTGTTTTATATACAGTATATATATGTGTGTGTTTTATATACAGTATATATATATATATATGTGTGTATGTGTTTAGCGCTGCGGAATCTGTTGGCGCTCTACAAAAATTTGCCTGCAAATACATCGAGACAACTATTCTTTTTAAATAATATTGGGAACTTAGTCACACAATATGGCTATATTTTGCTTAGCCAGTCACCACTTACAAGGTGCCCCAATTCGACTGGTCCTAACACTACAGTCCTTTTGCCACAGAGGGCTGAATCATTCCTGCTTTTACTCTTCATAATAGAATGAGACTCCCTGGCTTTTATTCACAACTCTATTACACTGTTATGAGCACACCTGAACTTGGGTGGGGTGCTTAAACCAATGGGAGATGGTCAGTCTCCCTGGTTATGTTAAATACAAATACAACATTTGTTTTTTTAGCACACCTTACAAAAAGTTTAAATCCACATCTGGGAGTGCTGCCAATATGACCCAGTAATTACACAAACAAAAAGGGATCAGCGCACATTCATTTTCAAAAGCACAACATTTTTTGAACTGCTGCAAAAAAATGCCTGCAAATACATCAAGAGACAACTATTCTTTTTAAATAATATTGGGAACTTAGTCACACAATATGGCCATATTTTGCTTAGCCAGTAACCACTTACAAGGTGCCCCAATTCGACTGGTCCTAACACTACACTAAAGGCTAAAGGCTGGTTGCAGGCAGCCCAAGTCACCCAGTTGGAAGACCTTTTACAACTCCTGTTGATGGAGCAATTCTTCCAAGGGGTGTCCACCGAATTGCAAAATTGGCTGAGAGATCGAAAACTGTGCACGGTACATACTGCAGCGACCTTGGCCGACGAATACCAAGATGCTCGGAGAGCTCAACGAACACAGCAACGCTCCAGTATTGGGGTCACCCCAACCCCCACTGCAGCTCCCACACCTCTGCTACCCTGTCCTGGAGGGGAAATCCACCCACCCCCTCCCCGATACCAGACTCGATCAGCTATACGTTGCCATCTTTGTAACCAACAAGGGCACATTCAGAGAGACTGTCCCAGGAACAAGAACTGATCCACCTGGAACAACCAGAACAACTTGTCAAACAACCGGGCAGCTGTACACTGCTACCAGAACAAGCCCCAACTACAGACCCAACCCGCAGTCTTCCACAAGGAAACCTTGGGCATCTTACATGAGGTAAACCCAGTACAGGCTGCTTTGGACAACCTACAAAGCCACCGCCAGGTGGTCTATATAGAGGGCCGACGTGTCCAAGGGCTGCGTGACTCTGGGGCCACCATAACCTTGCTCCGGCAACATTTAGTTTCCACCAATCAACTCACCGGAGACTGTGTAGCTGTCCGGGTGGCCGGGAGTGGCATTTACAATATTCCCACGGCCAAAGTACACTTGGATTGGGCAGCAGGGTCGGGGAACGTAGAAGTGGGCCTTATGCAAAATTTGCCCGCAGGCGTTATTTTGGGCAACGACTTAGGGGAGCTGACTTCAGCGTTTGCACCCCGAACCTCCCCACAAGCAGCACTGCCCGTGGTTACACGACAACAGGCCCGCACCAACGCACTGGCTGATCACTCTGAGGCTCAGGTAAGCAATCACCCCCCTAATGTCTCTTGGGCCCCTCCACTAGAGTTTGGTAGCGAAGTAGCCACTGACCCCTCGTTGCAAGTATATAGGGATAAGGTAGGCCAGAATCAGGTGGGGTTGGAAGGAGAGAGGTACGGTTGGGACAAGGGGTTACTGTACAGGTATGCAGAGAAGATAGTAGCTGGATCTATTCCCCTGTCCGTTCAGCAGTTAATAGTACCTCAGAGGTATAGACGAGAACTGCTACGGGTTGCCCACGATATTCCGCTGTCAGGCCACCTAGGAGTTAGTCGGACGAAGCACCGCCTAACTCAGAATTTCTTTTGGCCAGGGATCACCAAAGATATTAGGCAGTATTGCCAGACGTGTGACACCTGCCAACGAGTAGGGAAAAGAGGAGACCGATATAAGGCGAAGCTACACTCCCTCCCCATAATAGAGGAGCCTTTTAGTCGAGTGGCGGTGGACCTCATTGGCCCCCTAGCCAAGCCTAGCCCCTCGGGAAAGAGGTATATACTCACGGTCGTGGATTATGCCACCCGATATCCCGAGGCGGTGGCTCTGGCTAATATTCATGCCGAGACCGTGGCGGATGCCCTCATCAAAATCTTCTCCCGCATGGGATTTCCCCGGGAGATTATTTCGGACCCGGGCACCCAGTTTACGGCCGAGATTACCAACCAGTTGTGGAGAGCATGTGGGGTGAAACCCATTGTAAATTCCGCTTATCACCCCCAGTCTAATGGGCTCTGTGAACGGTTTAACGGAACACTGAAACAGATGCTCCGCACGTTCATGCATACCCAGAAGAACTGGGAGCGGTTTCTACCCCATTTGCTTTTCGCCTACTGGGAGGTACCTCAGGAGTCCACGGGGTTCTCTCCCTTTGAATTATTATTCAGAAGGAGGGTACGGGGTCCCCTAGACTTAATCTGAGAGCATTGGGAGGGGGAAGTCACTAGTGACGGTACTCCTATCGTACCATACATGCTGGAGTTTAGGGAGCACCTGGAGTTTCGGGCGGCTCAAACCCGTCAGCGCCGTTGGTATGATAGGGGCACCAGGGACCTCAGTTTTCAGACTGGGCAGAAGGTGCTAATCTTAAAACCGGTCAAAAATGATAAACTGCAGGCCTCCTGGCAGGGCCCATACAAGGTGGTGGAACAAATCTGTGACATCACCTATGTGATTGGCCCATGTACTGGAGCAGGCGGTAGACGCATGCTCCATGTAAATATGTTGAAGCCGTACCATGAACGCGCAGAGGAGGTGAATGCTATTTGCGCCCCTGCCGCGGACGACGCAGACAGTTTACCTCTTCCCGACCTCCTAGGAATGAAGAACCGGAATGAAGGTCTGGGAGAGGTATAATTGGGTGAGCGGTTAAGTCCTCGGGAACGAGCTCAAATAGCAGAGCTACTGCAGGAAAAGAGAGACACGTTCTCCAAAGTGCCTGGATATACCCGACTGGCTACCCATAGGGTAGAAACCCCAGGTCACCTCCCCATGCGTCAACCTCCTTACCGCATACCAGAATTAGTGATGTCGTGAACCTAAAAATTTCGGTTCGCGAACTGCGGACTCGAACTTCCGCGACTGTTCGCGAACCGGCGAACCGGGCGAACCGCCATTGACTTTAATAGGCAGGCGAACTTTAAAACCCACAAGGACTCTTTCTGGCCACAATAGTGATGGAAAAATTGTTTCAAGGGTACTAACACCTGGACTGTGGCATGCCGAAGGGGGATCCATGGCAAAACTCCCATGGAAAATTACATAGTTGAAGCAGAGTCTGCTTTTAACCCCTAAAGGGCATAAATCATCTAACATTCCTAAATAGTTTGGAATAACGTGCTTTAAAACATCAGTTATGATGTTGTATCGATCAGGTAGTGTAAGGGTTACGCCCGCTTCACAGTGACAGACCAAACTCCAAGTGTAACGCACTGCAAACAACCGCAAACAGTCCATTTGCACAACCACGAGATAGATAGATTTGATAGATAGATACATAGATTACATAGCTCAATAGATGCAATATACATTTGATCGATACAAATTACTTAGATCAATAGATGCAATATACATTTGATAGATACGAATTACATAGATCAATAGATGCAATATCCATTTGATAGATATGAATTATATAGATCAAAAGATGCAATATACATTTGATAGATACGAATTACATAGATCAAAAGATGCAATATACATTTTATAGATACGAATTACATCGATCAATAGATGCAATATACATTTGATAGATACGATTGATAGTTAGATAGATTTGATAGATAAATAGATAGATTTGAAAGATATATAATTTCCCTGACAGAGTATAACAATAAGACATGCGGTCTGGGACCCGTGGTGTGTTAAGTAGTACTATTCTTAGCAGTTTACTACTACCTGTTACTCCCCCTATCGGGGGAGGTCTATATGGCCTGCATTTTTGGAACAGGGAGATGGATGAAGATGATTGGTCTGTCCTCCTACTTCAAATTTGTCCTAAACACAAGTGGCTGTCTCAAAACAGTCCGGCCACGAGATAGATAGATTTGATAGATAGATATACATAGATTGATAGTTAGATAGAATCGATCGAAGATAAATAGATCAATTTGATAGATATATAATTACCCTGAAAAAGTATAATAATAAAACATGCGGTCTGGGAACCATGGATACTAGGTTGTGTTAAGTAGTACTATTGTTAGCACTTTAATCCCTGTTACTCCCCCTATCAGGGGAGGTCTATATGGCCTGCATGATTACCCTGACAAAGTATAACAACAAGACACGCGGTCTGGGACCCATGGTAACTAGGTTGTGTTAAGTAGTACTGTTCTTAGCAGTTTAATCCCTCTTACTCCCCCTATCGGGGGAGGTCTATATGGCCTGCATGATCACCCTGACAAAGTATAACAACAAAACATGCGGTCTGGGACCCATGTTAACTAGGTTGTGTTAAGTAGTACTATTCTTAGCACTTTAATCCCTGTTACTCCCCCTATCGGGGGAGGTGTATATGGCCTGCATGATTATCCTGACAAAATATAATAATAAGACATGTGGTCTGGGACCCATGGTAACTAGGTTGTGTTAAGTAGTACTATTCTTAGCACTTTAATCCCTGTTACTCCCCCTATCGGGGGAGTACTATATGGCCTGCATGATTATCCTGACAAAATATAATAATAAGACATGCGTCTGGGACCCATGGTAACTAGGTTGTGTTAAGTAGTACTATTGATAGCACTTTAATCCCTGTTACTCCCCCTATCGGGGGAGGTGTATATGGCCTGCATGATTATCCTGACAAAATATAAAAATAAGACATGCGGTCTGGGACCCATGGTAACTAGGTTGTGTTAAGTTGTACTATTCTTAGCACTTTAATACCTGTTACTCCCCCTATCGGGTGAGGTGTATATGGTCTGCATGATTATCCTGACCAAATATAATAATAAGACATGCGGTGTAGGACCCATGGTAACTAGGTTGTGTTAAGTAGTACTATTCTTAGCACTTTAATCCCTGTTACTCCCCCTATCGGGGGAGTACTATATGGCCTGCATGATTATCCTGACAAAATATAATAATAAGACATGCGGTCTGGGACCCATGGTAACTAGGTTGTGTTAAGTAGTACTATTGTTAGCACTTTAATCCCTGTTACTCCCCCTATCGGGGGAGGTGTATATGGCCTGCATGATTATCCTGACAAAATATAATAATAAGACATGCGGTCTGGGACCCATGGTAACTAGGTTGTGTTAAGTTGTACTATTCTTAGCACTTTAATACCTGTTACTCCCCCTATCGGGGGAGGTGTATATGGTCTGCATGATTATCCTGACCAAATATAATAATAAGACATGCGGTGTGGGACCCATGGTAACTAGGTTGTGTTAAGTAGTACTATTCTTAGCAATTTAATCCCTGTTACTCCCCCTATCGGGGGAGGTCTATGTGGCCTGCATGATTACCCTGACAAAGTATAACAACAAAACATGCGGCCTGGGACCCATGGTAACTAGGTTGTGTTAAATAGTAATATTCTTAGCACTTTCATCCCTGTAACTCCCCCTATCGGGTGCGGTCTATATGGCCTGCATGATTACCCTGACAAAGTATAACAACCAAACATGCGGTCTGGGACCCATGTTGGTACTGGTATAACTAGGTTGTCTTAAGTAGTACTATTCTTAGCAGTTTAATCCCTGTGATTGGTCTGTCCTCCTACTTCAAATTTGTCAAAAACACAAGTGGCTGTCTCAAAACAGTCCGGACACAAGATAGATAGATAGATTTGATAGATAGATATACATAGATTGATAGTTAGATAGAATCGATAGAAGATAAATAGATAGATTTGTTAGATATATAATTACCCTGACAAAGTATAATAATTAAACATGCGTTCTGGGACCCATGGTAACTAGGTTGTGTTAAGTAGTAGTACTATTCTTAGCACTTTAATCCCTGTAACTCCCCCTATCGGGGGAGGTCTATATGGCCTGCACGATTACCCTGTCAAAGTATCACAACAAAACATGCGGCCTGGGACCCATGGTAACTAGGTTGTGTTAAATAGTAATATTCTTAGCACTTTCATCCCTGTAACTCCCCCTATCGGGTGCGGTCTATATGGCCTGCATGATTACCCTGACAAAGTATAACAACCAAACATGCGGTCTGGGACCCATGTTGGTACTGGTATAACTAGGTTGTCTTAAGTAGTACTATTCTTAGCAGTTTAATCCCTGTGATTGGTCTGTCCTCCTACTTCAAATTTGTCAAAAACACAAGTGGCTGTCTCAAAACAGTCCGGACACAAGATAGATAGATAGATTTGATAGATAGATATACATAGATTGATAGTTAGATAGAATCGATAGAAGATAAATAGATAGATTTGTTAGATATATAATTACCCTGACAAAGTATAATAATTAAACATGCGTTCTGGGACCCATGGTAACTAGGTTGTGTTAAGTAGTAGTACTATTCTTAGCACTTTAATCCCTGTAACTCCCCCTATCGGGGGAGGTCTATATGGCCTGCACGATTACCCTGTCAAAGTATCACAACAAGACATGCGGTCTGGGATCCATGTTAACTAGGTTGTGTTTATATTAGTACTATTCTTAGCACTTTAATCCCTTTTACTCTCCCTATCGGGGGAGGTCTATACGGCCTGCCTGATTACCCTCACAAAATATAACAACAAGACATGCGGTTTTGGTACCATCGTAACTAGGTTGTGTTTATATTAGTACTATTCTTAGCACTTTAATCCCTTTTACTCTCCCTATCGGGGGAGGTCTATACGGCCTGCCTGATTACCCTCACAAAATATAACAACAAGACATGCGGTTTTGGTACCATCGTAACTAGGTTGTGTTTATATTAGTACTATTCTTAGCACTTTAATCCCTTTTACTCTCCCTATCGGGGGAGGTCTATACGGCCTGCCTTATTACCCTCACCAAATATAACAACAAGACATGTTGTCTGGGACCCATGGTAACTAGGTTGTGTTAAGTAGTACTGTTCTTATTAGTTTAATACCTGTTACTCACCCTATCGGGGGAGGTCTATACGGCCTGCCTGATTACCCTCACCAAATATAACAACAAGACATGCGGTTTTTGAACCATCGTAACTAGGTTGTGTTTATATTAGTACTATTCTTAGCACTTTAATCCCTTTTACTCTCCCTATCGGGGGAGGTCTATACGGCCTGCCTGATTACCCTCACAAAATATAACAACAAGACATGCGGTCTGGGACCCATGTTAACTAGGTTGTGTTTATATTAGTACTATTCTTAGCACTTTAATCCCTTTTACTCTCCCTATCGGGGGAGGTCTATACGGCCTGCCTGATTACCCTCACAAAATATAACAACAAGACATGCGGTCTGGGACCAATGTTAACTAGGTTGTGTTTATATTAGTACTATTCTTAGCACTTTAATCCCTTTTACTCTCCCTATCGGGGGAGGTCTATACGACCTGCCTGATTACCCTCACCAAATATAACAACAAGACATGCGGTCTGGGACCCATGTTAACTAGGTTGTATTAAGTAGTACTTTTCTTATTAGTTGAATACCTGTTACTCACCCTATCGGGGGAGGTTTATATTAGTACTATTCTTAGGACTTTAATCCCTTTTAATCTCCCTATCGGGGGAGTTCTATACGGCCTGCCTGATTACCCTCACAAAATATAACAACAAGACATTCGGTCTGGGACCCATGTTAACTAGGTTGTGTTTATATTAGTACTATTCTTAGCACTTGAATCCCTTTTACTCTCCCTATCGGGGGAGTTCTATACGGCCTGCCTGATTACCCTCACAAAACATAACAACAAGACATGCGGTCTGGGACCCATGTTAACTAGGTTGTGTTTATATTAGTACTATTCTTAGCACTTTAATCCCTTTTACTCTCCCTATCGGGGGAGGTCTATACGGCCTGCCTGATTACCCTCACAAAACATAACAACAAGACATGCGGTCTGGGACCCATGTTAACTAGGTTGTGTTTATATTAGTACTATTCTTAGCACTTTAATCCCTTTTACTCTCCCTATCGGGGGAGGTCTATACGACCTGCCTGATTACCCTCACCAAATATAACAACAAGGCATGTGGTCTGGGACCCATGTTAACTAGGTTGTGTTAAGTAGTACTGTTCTTATTAGTTTAATACCTGTTACTCACCCTATCGGGGGAGGTTTATATTAGTACTATTCTTAGGACTTTAATCCCTTTTAATCTCCCTATCGGGGGAGTTCTATACGGCCTGCCTGATTACCCTGTCAAAGTATCACAACAAGACATGCGGTCTGGGATCCATGTTAACTAGGTTGTGTTTATATTAGTACTATTCTTAGCACTCTAATCCCTTTTACTCTTCCTATCGGGGGAGGTCTATATGGCCTGCCTGATTACCCTCACAAAATATAACAACAAGACATGCGGTCTGGGACCCATGTTAACTAGGTTGTGTTTATATTAGTACTATTCTTAGCACTTTAATCCCTTTTACTCTCCCTATCGGGGGAGGTCTATACGGCCTGCCTGATTACCCTCACAAAATATAACAACAAGACATGCGGTCTTGGACCAATGTTAACTAGGTTGTGTTTATATTAGTACTATTCTTAGCACTTTAATCCCTTTTACTCTCCCTATCGGGGGAGGTCTATACGACCTGACTGATTACCCTCACCAAATATAACAACAAGACATGTGGTCTGGGACCCATGTTAACTAGGTTGTGTTAAGTAGTACTGTTCTTATTAGTTTAATACCTGTTACTCACCCTATCGGGGGAGGTTTATATTAGTACTATTCTTAGGACTTTAATCCCTTTTAATCTCCCTATCGGGGGAGTTCTATACGGCCTGCCTGATTACCCTCACAAAATATAACAACAAGACATTCGGTCTGGGACCCATGTTAACTAGGTTGTGTTTATATTAGTACTATTCTTAGCACTTTAATCCCTTTTACTCTCCCTATCGGGGGAGGTCTATACGGCCTGCCTGATTACCCTCACAAAACATAACAACAAGACATGCGGTCTGGGACCCATGTTAACTAGGTTGTGTTTATATTAGTACTATTCTTAGCACTTTAATCCCTTTTACTCTCCCTATCGGGGGAGGTCTATACGGCCTGCCTGATTACCCTAACCAAATATAACAACAAGATGTGCGGTCAGGGAACCATGGTAAGGTTATTTCCTTTTGCACAATCAAGTATACCAGGTGCAGAGGTTCTGATCCTGCATTATGGCTGCACCTCTCCCTAAAAGAGGGATCTGTTACAGAGTCTGTGGGCCTGTATGCAAATAGCTGGCCTGCCTGAAAGGAGCAGCAAGGCAGATCAAAAGATTCAATATACATTTGATAGATAAGAAATACAGAGATCGATAGATGCAATATATATTTGATAGATACGATCGATAGTTAGATAGATTAGATAGAGTGATAGATTAGATAGATAAATAGATAGATATGATAGATATATAATTTCAATGACAGAGTATTACAAGACGTGCGGTCAGGGAACCATGGTAAGGTTACTTCCTTTTGCATAATGGAGTACAGGTTGGGGTACGGGATTGCCTTTTTGTGCTCTTTGATTCTTTCAGGTATACAATTTGCCGAGGTTCTGACCCTGCATTATGGCTGCACCTCTCCCTAAAAGAGGGATCTGTTACAGAGTCTGTGGGCCTGTATGCAAAGAGCTGGCCTGCCTGAAAGGAGCAGCAAGGCAGAGGGATCGATTCATGCCTATAAGAAACTAGAGGGCATGATACCTGCTGGAAGTGTGCAGTGAGGCAGAGCGATCTATTCCTGCCTCGAAGCAGACAGGCAGAGTGGACGCTACCTGCCTGGGAGCCCACTGAGAGCAGCCCAGCTGGGGGAGATCCAGCCGCTGGCTAGACCCCGGTCTCAGCCACGATAGCCCTGGTCCCACTATTTGGAGGCAGAGGGATCAATTCCTGCCAAGAAGCAGCATGGCAGGTGGATTTATTCCTGCCTAAAAGCAGACAGGCAGAGGGGACGATACCTGCAAAGAAAGAGCTGCAGTGCAGAGAGGATGCTACCTGACTGGGAGTCCACTGAGACCAGCCCAGCTGCGGGAGATACACCCGCTGGCTTGACCCCGGTCTCAGCAACTATATCTCTGGTCCCACTGTACGGTGGCCACCCCTGGGTTTGGAAAGAGGAAGGGAGACCCCCTAGTGGATTACCGCTACATCCTGGAGATGCAAAAAGATGTTTGGACACCCAGTACAGGTCTTTCTCCTTCAGCCTTTTCAGACGAGGGTCCAACAGAAACAACAGCAGGAAACAGCACATATACCATCCTTTTGAACAATAGACTACAGGTATGGCATTGATTATAGAAACCTGGAGATAATTTTTATGAACCGGGAAATTGATGAAAAAACATGATTGGACAATGGACACCCAGTACACTTCGTTCTCCTTCAGCCTTTTTATACTAGGGTCCCGGACCCTCAACAGAAACAACATCAGGAAATACCACATATGCCATCCTTTTGAATAATCCAGTACAGGTATCGCATCGATTTTAGAAACCCCGCAATAATTTTTAGGAACCGGGAAATTGAACACAAAACATGATTGGACACCCAGTACACTTCCTTCTCCTTCAGCCTTTTTAAACGAGGGTCCAGGACCCTCAACAGAAACAACAGCAGGAAACAACACATATGCCATCCTTTTGAATAATCGTGTACAGGTATGTCATTGATTTTAGAAATCCAGAGATAATTATGCTTGGACAGTACACCCAGTGCAGGTCGTTCTCCTTCAGCCTTTTTAGACAAGGGTCCAGGACCCTCAACAGAAACAACATCAGGAAACAGCACATATGCCATCCTTTTGAACAATAGAGTACAGGTATGGCATGGATTTTAGAAATCCTGTAGATAATTTTTAGGAACCGTGAAATTGAACAAAAAACATGCTTGGACAACCAGTACACTTCCTTCTCCTTCAGCCTTTTTATACTAGTCTCCCGGACCCTCAACAGAAACAACAGCATGAAAGACCACATATTCCCTCATTTTGAACAATCAAGTACAGGTATGGCATTGATTCTAGGAACCCGGCGATAATTTTTAGGAACCGGGATATGGAAAACTATGCTTGGACAACCAGTACACTTCGTTCTCCTTCAGCCTTTTTAGACGAGGGTCCAGGACCCTCAACAGAAACAACAGCCTGAAACACCACATATTACATCATTTTGATCAATCAAGTACGGCATTGATTCTAGGAACCCGGCGATAATTAATAGGAACCAGGATATGGAAAAAGATGCTTGGACAACCAGTACACTTTGTTCTCCTTCAGCCTTTTTCGACGCGGGTCCTGGACCCTCAACAGAAACAACAGCATGAAAGACCACATATTCCCTCATTTTGAAAAATCAAGTACAGGTATGGCATTGATTCTAGGAACCCGGCGATAATTTATAGGAACCGGGATATGGAAAAAGATGCTTGGACAACCAGAACACTTCGTTCTCCTTCAGCCTTTTTCGACGCGGGTCCTGGACCCTCAACAGAAACAACAGCTTGAAAGACCACATATTCCCTCATTTTGAAAAATCAAGTACAGGTATCGCATTGATTCTAGGAACCCGGCGATAATTAATAGGAACCGGGATATGGAAAAAGATGCTTGGACAACCAGTACACTTCGTTCTCCTTCAGCAGTTTTCGAAGCGGGTCCTGGACCCTCAACAGAAACAACAGCATGAAAGACCACATATTCCCTCATTTTGAACAATCAAGTACAGGTATGGCATTGATTCTAGGAACCCGACGATAATTTTTAGGAACCGGGATATGGAAAACGATGCTTGGACAACCAGTACACTTCATTCTCCTTCAGCCTTTTAGACGAGGGTCCAGGACCCTCAACAGAAACAACAGCCTGAAACACCACATATTACATCATTTTGATCAATCAAGTACAAGTATGGCATTGATTCTAGGAACCCGGCGATAATTAATAGGAACCGGGATATGGAAAAAGATGCTTGGACAACCAGTACACTTCGTTCTCCTTCAGCCTTTTTCGACGCGGGTCCTGGACCCTCAACAGAAACAACAGCATGAAAGACCACATATTCCCTCATTTTGAAAAATCAAGTACAGGTATGGCATTGATTCTAGGAACCGGCGATAATTTATAGGAACGGGGATATGGAAAAAGATGCTTGGAAAACCAGTACACTTCGTTCTCCTTCAGCCTTTTTCGACGCGGGTCCTGGACCCTCAACAGAAACAACAGCATGAAAGACCACATATTCCCTCATTTTGAAAAATCAAGTACAGGTATGGCATTGATTCTAGGAACCCGGTGATAATTTATAGGAACCGGGATATGGTAAAAGATGCTTGGACAAACAGTACACTTCGTTCTCCTTCAGCCTTTTTCGATGCGGGTCCTGGACCCTCAACAGAAACAACAGCATGAAAGACCACATATTCCCTCATTTTGAAAAATCAAGTACAGGTATGGCATTGATTCTAGGAAACCGCGCGATAATTAATAGGAACCAGGATATGGAAAAAGATGCTTGGACAACCAGTACACTTCGTTCTCCTTCAGCATTTTTTGACACGGGTCCAGGACCCTCAACAGAAACAACAGTATGAAACACCACATATTACATCATTTTGATCAATCAAGTACAGGTATGGCATTGATTCTAGGAACCCGGAGATCATTTTTAGGAACCAGGAGATGGAAAAAAAAGCTTGGACAACCAGTACAGGTCATTGTCCTTCAGCCTTTTTAGACGAGGCTCAATAACCCTCAACAAGAACAACAGCAGGAAACACCACATATTGCATCCTTTTGAACAATCAAGTACAGGTATGGCATTGATTTTCGGAACCCGGAGATAATTTTTAGGAACCGGTAGATGGAAAAAGATGCTTGGACATCCAATACAGGTCATTCTCCTTCAACCTTTTTATACAAGGGTCCAGGACCCTCAACATAAACAACAGCATGAAACACCACATATGCCATACTTTTGAACAATACAGTACAGGTATGACATTGATTTTAGGAACCCGGCAATAATTTTTAGGAACCGTGATATGGAAAAAAATATGCTTGGACAACCAGTAGACTTCGTTCTCCTTCAGCCTTTTTAGACGAGGGTCCAGGACCCTCAACAGAAACAACAGCATGAAACACCACATATGCCATCCTTTTGCACAATAGAGTACAGGTATGGCATCCATTTTAGGAACCCGGAGATCATTTTTAGGAACCGGGAAATTGAACAAAAAACCATGCTTGGACAACCAGTACACTTCGTTCTCCTTCAGCCTTTTTAGACAAGGGTCCAAAACCCTCAACAGAAACAACAGCAGGAAACACCACATATGCCATCCTTTTGAATAATACAGTACAGGTATGGCATCAATTTTAGGAACCTAGAGATAATTTTTAGTAACCAGGAAATTTAAAAAAAAACATGATTGGACACCCAGTATACTTCGTTCTCCTTCAGCCTTTTTAGAAGAGGGTCCAGGACCCTCAACAGAAACAACTGCAGGAAACACCACATATGCCATCTTTTAGAACAATAGAGTACAGGTATGGCATTGATTTTAGAAACCCGGAGATAATTTTTAGGAACCGGGAAATTTAAAAAGAAACATGATTGGACACCCAGTACACTTCGTTCTCCTTCAGCCTTTTTAGAAGAGGCTCCAGGACCCTCAACAGAAACAACAGCAGAAAACACCACATATGCCATCCTTTAGAACAATAGAGTACAGGTATGGCATTGATTTTAGAAACCCGGAGATAATTTTTAGGAACCGGGAAATTTAAAAAGAAACATGATTGGACACCCAGTACACTTTGTTCTCCTTCAGCCTTTTTAGAAGAGGGTCCAGGACCCTCAACAGAAACAACAGCAGGAAACACCACATATGCCATCCTTTAGAACAATAGAGTACAGGTATGGCATTGATTTTAGAAACCCGGAGATAATTTTTAGGAACCGGGAAATTTAAAAAGAAACATGATTGGACACCCAGTACACTTCGTTCTCCTTCAGCCTTTTTAGAAGAGGGTCCAGGACCCTCAACAGAAACAACAGCAGGAAAGAGGACATATGCCATCCTTTAGAACAATAGAGTACAGGTATGGCATTGATTTTAGAAACCCAGAGATAATTTTTAGGAACCGGGAAATTTAAAAAGAAACATGATTGGACACCCAGTACACTTCGTTCTCCTTCAGCCTTTTTAGAAGAGGGTCCAGGACCCTCAACAGAAACAACAGCAGGAAACACCACATATGCCATCCTTTAGAACAATAGAGTACAGGTATGGCATTGATTTTAGAAACCTGGAGATAATTTTTAGGAACCGGGAAATTTAAAAAGAAACATGATTGGACACCCAGTACACTTCGTTCTCCTTCAGCCTTTTTAGAAGAGGGTCCAGGACCCTCAACAGAAACAACAGCAGGAAACACCACATATGCCATCCTTTAGAACAATAGAGTACAGGTATGGCATTGATTTTAGAAACCTGGAGATAATTTTTAGGAACCGGGAAATTTAAAAAGAAACATGATTGGACACCCAGTACACTTCGTTCTCCTTCAGCCTTTTTAGAAGAGGGTCCAGGACCCTCAACAGAAACAACAGCAGGAAACACCACATATGCCATCCTTTAGAACAATAGAGTACAGGTATGGCATTGATTTTAGAAACCCGGAGATAATTTTTAGGAACCGGGAAATTTAAAAAGAAACATGATTGGACACCCAGTACACTTTGTTCTCCTTCAGCATTTTTATACGAGGGTCCCGGACCCTCAACAGAAACAACAGCAGGAAAGAGGACATATGCCATCCTTTAGAACAATAGAGTACAGGTATGGCATTGATTTTAGAAACCCGGAGATAATTTTTAGGAACCGGGAAATTTAAAAAGAAACATGATTGGACACCCAGTACACTTTGTTCTCCTTCAGCCTTTTTAGAAGAGGCTCCAGGACCCTCAACAGAAACAACAGCAGGAAACACCACATATGCCATCCTTTAGAACAATAGAGTACAGGTATGGCATTGTTTTTAGAAACCCGGAGATAATGTTTAGGAACCGGGAAATTGAACAAAAAACCATGCTTGGACACCCAGTACAGTACAGGTCGTTCTCCTTCAGCCTTTTTATAAGAGGGTCCAGGACCCTCAACAGAAACAAAAGCAGGAAACACCACATATGCCATCCTTTTGCACAATAGAGTACAGGTATGGCATCCATTTTAGAAACACGGAGATAATTTTTAAGAACCGGGAGATGGAAAAAGATGCTTGGACAACCAGTACACTTTGTTCTCCTTCAGCCTTTTTAGACGAGGGTCCCGGACCCTCAACAGAAAAAACAGCAGGAAACACCACATATGCCATCCTTTTGCACAATAGATTACAGATATGGCATTGATTTGAGGAACCCGGAGATAATTTAGAGGAACCTGGAATATTGATCAAAAAACGTGCTTGGACACCCAGTACAGGTCGTTCTCCTTCAGCCTTTTTATAGGATGGGCCACAACCCTCAACAGGCACAACAGCATGAAACACCACATATGCCACCCTTTTGCACAATCGAGTACAGGTATGACATTGATTTGAGGAACCCAGAGATAATTTAGAGGAACCGGGAATATTGAACAAAAAACGTGCTTGGACACCCAGTACAGGTAGTTCTCCTTCAGCCTTTTTATAAGATGGCCCACGACCCTCAACATGCACAACAGCATGAAACACCACATATGCCATCCTTTTGCACAATAGAGTACAGGTATGGCATTGATTTGAGGAACCCGGAGATAATTTAGAGGAACCGGGAATATTGAACAAAAAATGTGCTTGGACACCCAGTACAGGTCGTTCTCCTTCAGCCTTTTTATACGATGGCCCACGACCCTCAACAGGCACAACAGAATGAAACACCACATATGCCATCCTTTTGCACAATAGAGTACAGGTATGGCATAGATGGAACCGGGAGATAATTTAGAGGAACCAAGAGATGGAAAAAGGTGCTTGGTCGGTCATCCTACTTCAAATTTGGGGCACTGCGCGTGCAATCTACTGTGCCACCAGATATGAGTGGTGTGTTAAGTAGTACTATTCTTAACAGTTTAATCACTGTTATGTGCGTTTTTTTTTGCTTTGAGTTTTGTAGCCACAGTGCAGCAGCAGAGGCCAAAAAAATTAGGCATGTACAAATGCCTGAAAAATTCGGTATTGTTGCAGCCGCTGCTGTAGCAGCGGCCAGAAAAATTGATGTTTGTAAAACTGTTAGAAAATACCCTAAAACCTTGCGGCTTGAACACTAGTTGTTGGCAGATAAGTCATGCAAGTCATCCTGCATTATACTCAAATGTATCGCCCAATGTCAGTCCCTTCGGGATCCAGCCCTCATTCATTTTAATAAAGGTGAGATAGTCAAGACTTTTTTTACCTAGGCGACTTCTCTTCTCAGTGACAAAACCTCCTGCTGCACTGAAGGTCCTTTCGGACAGGACGCTTGAAGCGGGGCAGGCCAGAAGTTCAATTGCAAATTGGGATAGCTCAGGCCACAGGTCAAGCCTGCACACCCAGTAGTCAAGGGGTCCATCGCTCCTCAGAGTGTCGAGATCCGCAGTTAATGCTAGGTAGTCTGCTACCTGTCGGTTGAGTCTTTCTCTGAGGCTGGATCCCGAAAGGCTCTGGCGATGCATAGGAGTTAAAAAGGTCCGCATGTCCTCCATCAACAAGACGTCAGGAAAGCGTCCTGTCCTTGCCGCCGTGGTCGTGGGAGGAGGATTACTTTCATCTCTTCCCCTGTTATATTCCCGTTGTGCTGTGACATCACCCTTATACCCTGTGTAAAGCATAGTTTTTAATTTATTTTTAAAATGCTCCATCCTTTCCGACTTGCGGGAATTCGGTAACATTTCAGGCACTTTATGCTTATACCAGGGGTCTAGTAGCGTGGACACCCAGTACAGGTCGTTCTCCTTCAGCTTTTTTATACGAGGGTCCCTCAACAGGCACGACAGCATGAAAGACCCCATTTGCACAAGGTTGGATGCCGAGCTAATCATGTCCCGTTCCTCGTCCTCACCGATGTCACTGAGGGTATCTTCTTCCCCCCAGCCACGTACAACACCACGGGTACCAGAGAGGTGACAACAACGAGCACCCTGGGATGCCTGTTGTGCTTGGTCTCCCCAGAGGCTGTCCTAGCACCCCGGACATACAAATACTCATTAACAGCTTTTTCTTGTTGGAGCAGGCGGTCGAACATTAGGAGTGTTGAATTCCACCGTGTCGGGCTGTCGCAAATCAAGCACCTCACTGGCAGGTTGTTTCGACGCTGGATATCGGACAAGTGCGCCATGGCCGTGTAATATCGCCTGAAATGGCCACACACCTTCCTGGCCTGCTTCAGGACGTCCTGTAAGCCTGGGTATTTATGCACAAAGCGTTGTACAATCAGATTACACACATGTGCCATGCACGGCACATGTGTCAACTTGCCCAATTTCAATGCCGCCACCAAATTACTTCCATTGTCAGAAACAACCTTGCCAATCTCCAGTTGGTGCGGAGTCAGCCACTGATCCACCTGTGCATTCAGGGCAGACAGGAGTGCTGGTGCGGTGTGACTCTCCGCTTTCAGGCAAGTCAACCCCAAGACGGCATGACACTGCCGTATCCGGGATGTTGAATAGTACCTGGGGAGCTGGGGGGTGCCGTTGATGTGGAGCAAGATGCAGAAGCAGAAGAGGACTCAGCCGAGGAAGAGGTTATGGAAGAGGATGGAGTAGGAGGAGTAGAGGAGGTAGCAGCAGGCCTGCCTGCAAGTCGTGGCGGTGTCACCAACTCTTCTGCAGAGCCACGCATTCCATGCTTGTCAGACGTGAGCAGGTTTATCCAATGCGCAGTGTAGGTGATATACCTGCCCTGACCATGCTTTGCAGACCAGCTATTCGTGGTCATATGGACCCTTGCCCCTACGCTGTGTGACAGACATGCCATTACTTCCTTTCGCACAATAGAGTACAACTGATGTGTCAATAACTCCTGTGACAGATCAAGTGAAGCGGCTGTGGTGCTAGTGTTGGTGGTGGCGACAGGCGGGCGAGTGGCACTGGTCACTTTAGAGGTGCCCAAAGCACAGCTGGATGTAGATGGTGCGTCAAGGTTAGGAGGACTAGGAGCGGAAGCTGTAGAAGATTGGGTGTCCTGTGTTAGCCATTCAACTAGGTCCTCCTCAGAACTTTTGCGTCCCCCCTGGCACCCGGCGTCTGAACAATGTGCATATTTGTAGGGTCTAAAGGAATCACAGCACCACGACCACGACGGCACCTGCGGGGTGGCCTGCCTCTGCCTGTCATTTTTTTTAAAATGTACACTTACAATACTATTAAACAAATTATGAGTGGTGGCACTGGGCAAGTGGGCACAGTATACACTGTGAGCAGGAAACAAAAAAGCAGACTGATGTTTCACAATCCAAAAAGTTTATTTTTTTTTAATGTACACTTACACTACTATTAAACAAGAAGATATGAGTGGTGGCACAGAGGAATTAATCACAGTACATGCTTGCTGTGGGCCTGGCACACAGGCCTGATGGAAAATGAAATTAGATTAAACTTGCAATTAGCAAACTAATGTAAAAGTTTTTTTTGTTTTTTTTAAATAATGTTAAACCAACAGGTATGAGTGGTTGCACAGAGCAATTAATCACAGTATATGCTTGCGGTGGGCCTGGCACACAGGCCTGATGGAAAATGAAATTAGATTAAACTTGCAATTAGCAAACTAATGTAAAAGTTTTTTTTTTTTAAATAATGTTAAAACCAACAGGTATGAGTGGTTGCACAGAGCAATTAAGCACAGTATATGCTTGCGGTGGGCCTGGCACACAGGCCTGATGGAAAATGAAATTAGATTAAACTTGCAATTAGCAAACTAATGTAAAAGTTTTTTTTATTTTTTTTAAATAATGTTAAACCAACAGGTATGAGTGGTTGCACAGAGCAATTAAGCACAGTATATGCTTGCGGTGGGCCTGGCACACAGGCCTGATGGAAAATGAAATTAGATTAAACTTGCAATTAGCAAACTAATGTAAAAGTTTTTTTTATTTTTTTTAAATAATGTTAAACCAACAGGTATGAGTGGTTGCACAGAGCAATTAAGCACAGTATATGCTTGCGGTGGGCCTGGCACACAGGCCTGATGGAAAATGAAATTAGATTAAACTTGCAATTAGCAAACTAATGTAAAAGTTTTTTTTATTTTAATTTAAAATAATGTTAAACCAACAGGTATGAGTGGTTGCACAGAGCAATTAATCACAGTATATGCTTGTGGTGGGCCTGGCACACAGGCCTGATGGAAAATGAAATTAGATTAAACTTGCAATTAGCAAACTAATGTAAAAGTTTTTTTTTTTTAAATAATGTTAAAACCAACAGGTATGAGTGGTTGCACAGAGCAATTAAGCACAGTATATGCTTGCTGGTGTTGGCCTGGCACACAGGCCTGATGGTAAATGAAATTAGATTAAACTTGCAATTAGCAAACTAATGTAAAAGTTTTTTTAATTTTTTTTTAAATAATGTTAAAACAACAGGTATGAGTGGTTGCACAGAGCAATTAATCACAGTATATGCTTGCGGTGGGCCTGGCACACAGGCCTGATGGAAAATGAAATTAGATTAAACTTGCAATTAGCAAACTAATGTAAAAGTTTTTTTTTTTTAAATAATCTTAAACCAACAGGTATGAGTGGTTGCACAGAGCAATTAATCACAGTATATGCTTGCTGTTGGCCTGGCACACAGGCCTGATGGTAAATGAAATTAGATTAAACTTGCAATTAGCAAACTAATGTTAAAGTTTTTTTTTTTAATTTAAAATAATGTTAAAACAACAAGTATTAGTGGTTGCACAGAGCAATTAATAACAGTATATGCTTGCTGTAGGCCTGGCACACAGGCCTGATGGAAAATAAAATTAGATTAAACTTGCAATTAGCAAACTAATGTAAACGTTTTTTTTTTTTTTTTTTAAATTTAAAATAATGTTAAAGCACCAGATATGAGTGGTGGCAGTGAGCAAGTTGGCACAATATATGCTGTGAGGCTCACACACAGGCTGGTGGCAGACAGGCAAATGCAAAAAAAAAAACGACTGGAGTTCTAGCCCTATGCAAAAAAAAAATAAAAAAATGTTTAGCCCTGAAAAGGGCTTTTTGGGGTGCTGTCCTTACAGCAGAGATCAGATGAGTCCTTCAAGACTTTAGTGGAGACTGAATAGACTAGCCTAGCTATCAATTTCCCAATAAAATCAGGAGCTGCAACAATAAACCTCCTCTCTCTTCAAAAGCTGCATCACAATGATTCTAAAATGGCTGCTGCCCGGGACCTGGGAGGGTCTGGAAGGGAGTGTCTGCTGCTGATTGGCTGTAATGTGTCTGCAGACTGTGAGATACAGGGTCAAAGTTTACTCAATGATGATGAATAGGGGGCGGATCGAACATTGCATATGTTCGCCCACGGCGGCGAACGCGAACAAGCTATGTTCGCAGGGAACCGTTCGTGGGCGAACATTTTGGGACATCACTAACCAGAATCGGTGAGAGAACATATGCGGAAGGAGATTGACGAGATGCTACAGTTACGAGTGATTGAGCACTCGGACAGCCCCTGGGCCTCGCCGGTAGTTCTAGTGCCGAAGCGGGACGGCACGACCCGCTTCTGCGTAGACTACCGGAAACTTAATGATAAAACCGTCTTTGACGCCTACCCTATGCCCCGGATAGATGAGCTCCTGGATAAAATGGCTCGAGGACAGTACCTCACCACCATAGATCTGTGTAAGGGGTACTGGCAGATCCCACTAGCCGAGGATGCCATCCCCAAATCAGCGTTCGTCACCCCGTTTGGCCTGTACCAATTCAAGGTCATGCCATTCGGGATGAAGAACGCTCCGGCTACTTTCCAGCGAATGGTAGATCGGCTACTGGATGGGTCCCAAAAGTACGCATGCGCCTATTTAGACAACATAGCTATATTTAGCAGCTCCTGGGACGAACATTTGAACCATATAGGGGCGATCCTAGATCGCATGAGGGAGGCAGGATTAACCCTTAAGCCTAGCAAATGTCATATAGGAATGGCGGAGGTCCAGTACCTAGGGCACTGAGTAGGTAGCGGGCAGCAGAAGCCCGAACCGGTCAAGGTAGAGGCCGTAGCCAAGTGGCCCACTCCCCGTACCAAGACCCAAGTGCTAGCCTTTCTAGGTACCGCAGGCTATTATAGGAAGTTCGTACCTAATTATAGTACCCTAGCCAAACCCCTCACCGACCTCACCCGTAAAAACCTTCCTAAGATTGTTACCTGGAGCCCAGAGTGTGAACAAGCATTCCAAGAACTGAAAAACGCTCTCGTAAATGCCCCTATCCTTGCTGCCCCAGATCCAACTAAACGCTTTCTCGTCCATACAGACGCTTCTATGTTTGGATTGGGAGCCGTGCTGAGCCAAGTCGGGGCTGATGGCGGCGAGCATCCTGTGGCCTACCTAAGCAGGAAACTGTGACCCCGAGAAGTTAGCTACGCCACCATCGAAAAGGAATGCCTGGCCGTGGTGTGGGCCCTCAAGAAACTTCAGCCATATCTATATGGACAACAATTTTCCCTGCTCACAGATCACAACCAGTTGGTGTGGCTGAACAGGGTATCCGGAGACAATGCCCGGCTGTTGCGCTGGAGTTTGGTGCTGCAGCCGTTTGACTTAACAATCCATTACCGACCTGGGAAGCAAAACGGCAATGCCGATGGGTTGTCCAGACAAACTGAACTTGAATCTTGATCTGTGAACACTCCTCCGGACCTCCCCAAGCCAATCCGTTGGGATCAGACTGGGTATGCCGGCTTGGTTCTGGGGGAGCATTGTGGCAAACCTTGCCACTTATGAACTATGCAGGAATTGTTATTTAGGCTAATGGTTAAAATGTATGTTAAACTGTATGTTACTGTTAAAACTCCCTGCTGTTTCAGTTGGGAAACCCCTTGTAGGGGAGACTGTTTTTAAAAAAATGTTTGTTTTTCCAGTTGAAAAATAAGTTGTTGTTGACTCCCAAGCTATGTGTCGTCTAGTTCTTGGTGGAAAGGGGTTATTATTATAATTACCAAGAGTAGTTACTTGCTTGTCTATGCTTACCAAAAGAAATTACAGATCCTACTGCCTCTCTGCTACAATTACCAAGAGTAGTTATTTGCTTGTCTCTGCTTACCAAAAAGATATTACAGGTCCTACTGCCTCTCTGCTACAATTACCAAGAGTAGTTACTTGCTTGTCTCTGCCTACCCAAAAGATATTACAGATCCTACTGCCTCTATGTACAATGTCTGCTACAATGTATTTGCAGGCAATTGTTTGTGCTTTTGAAAATGGATGTGCGCTGATACCTCTTTGTTTGTATATATATATATATATATATATATATATATATATATATATATATATATATATATATATATATATATATATATACGAGAACTATACAGAGGGGACGCAATGGCAATATGAGCTTCTATTAGATACTTTATTTCATATACAGACTTAATAGCCTTTATAAACGTCTAAATGACATCGTGGTGCAGACCCTAAAAATGAAACATTGTATGAAATGGCTCAGAAAGTAAGCCTCAGGATTATAATCCTGATGTAAAGACAGGGGATACAGCACTCTTTTTAGAAAAAACACGCTCAATTCAATCATAATTTCAAAAGCGAGTTTTAATGGTGGGACGCCATAACTCCCCACATCCTGGAAATACAAACACAAACCAGAAAATAATAATCACAAATGCATAAATGATTGCAAGTAGATAAAAATAGATAGTAAACCCTGCAATCACAAAAGTGGGCCTGACCGGTCAGGTGTGCATGCTTCTGCAATAGTGAATGTTTGTAAGCAGTTAAACATAGTAGACAATTTCCGTAACTCTTTTAAAGGATGAGCATTCAAGCGTTTTAATGGCTGTCAATTCTATGGATCCTCGCCGGTCCCCTCAGTCTAACTACCGGCTGCTCACAACACCCCTTTTCAGGGGTATAAATGCTAGGCAGGTTTTTAAAATGGGATCTAAGTAGACTGAAAAAGGAAGCCAGCGGATCTATATCTTGTCACAGAGGATATAATCCTAACAAAATGCAAGCATAGGACTTCGTATATACTGCATACAATGTTACACAATGCCCATGAATTTAAGACAAAGAGTGATGTCAAGCATGTTAGTAGCAAGCATTGTCCAAGGTAAGCATTAGAGCAAAATCATCAGACAGGCAAGGTTGTCAGCAATCCAATGTACTGAATGAAATGCGAGATATAGTCAAGCTTATAATGGTATGCTTATGCCAAAGCGTTAGATATAGCGTGTTCATGGGAAGTTGTTAGCAAGCAGCAGACATTGTCTAGAAAAAATCCAGTAATACTGTCATTCATCTATCCCAGTCCAAAGGCATATGTTAGGCAGGAAGAAATAAAGCCTATTGGGTTTTATCCCTGGGACATCCTTAAAGCGAACCAGTTCAATGGTAGTTACGGAGCGGGTTGATCCGTTGCCAATACATCAACATACTTCGGCAGACATAATTAATTTCACTTTAAGCACCCAGTATGATAGCTGGCCATGCTATTAATGCCGGTATTTATAAAAGCAACTTTTTCATACGACCCGATTCTGCTTCCGACTTTGCCAGCCGCGGTTTGCCGCAACTTCGAGCCACTAAGGCAGATTCTTTCAAGCCGGAAAGGTACTTCAGCAGTGTATTACTCCTTTAGCGTGTACCGGGTTCTCGATACCAAACACATGCATCACGTGATCAGTCGGCTCAGCCAATGCCGACGTGCGTTTCACCCGCTCGTGTCCTCACTTGAGACCGGGCTTCGTCTGGGCGGAATACCATTTGCAAAATTGCGGCATACTTTATAGGGCTTGTCACAGCGCCTCCGGTGTAAGGTGAAAGTATGGCACAGAAGAAAATATAACTTTTGTATACATTAAACACTTAAATGCCTACGGCACTCTCCTTATTTCTTTGAGTTGTCATATTTATAATAGCAAAAAACTATATGGTTATGAGCAACTACCTTTTACCTTCAAAGAAAACAAACCAATAACAATTTACGCTCAACACTGTTAAAATAAAAAAAATAGTATACGTGTGAAAGTGTATAGGTCTATGTACACAAATTAAAAATACCATTAAAGTAACTACAGGGTTTACCTAATATAGAGCTCTAAGAGTTTATAAGCATATTGAAACTCAAATTTGACTTTCTATCATATCATGGGCTTATTACAAAAAACAAGCCATATCAAGCTTGTCATTCATACCAAAGGGGATCTGTGTCCCCAATATAGATATCCACCTACATTCCTTGCAGAGGAGGGTCTTATCATTATACCCTCCTCTGCCATTCATGATGCCTCTGTCAATTCCTATAAATTTTAGAGAGTCTGGGACACATGCATGGCTCTGTTCAAAGTGTCTTGCCACGTTACTTTTAGGATTCTTATTTTTTATGTCATCTCTATGTTCGGTAATTTGGTCCTTTATGGCTCGTCTAGTTTTACCCACATAGAAAAGGGGACAGCTACAGGATAGAATATAAATTACACCTTCCGTGTTGCAATTATCAAAATACTTTAATTTGTAGGTTTTTCCTGTATTGGTGCTGAAATCTTTTGTCTTCTGCATGTACTTATATGCAACACATTTCCCACAAGGGGAGTTACCTGCAGATCTGTGTTTTGTTAACCAATCCATTTTTTTAGGAAGAGACACATATTGACTCCTTACAAGTTTATCTTTAAGGTTGGGTGCTCTCTTTGCAGTTATGCTTGGAAAATCACCCACTTCCTGACATACACTAGCATCACTTGTGAGCAAATGCCAATTTTTTGCAAGAATATTTTTTAGAGTGTGCCAGTGGCAGTTATAATCTGTAATGAGTCTTATTCTCTGGTCATTAGTCTTAACTTTAGGCTGGAGGAGCTTCTCTCTGTCAGCATGTAATGCATGACTAAATGCTCTTTTAACCACCCTTTTTGAGTAACCTCTATTCAAGAATCTTTTTTTCATCTCAGAAGCATGTTGGATGAATCTCTCCTTGGTTGAACAATTTCAATGCAACCTGAGAAATTGTCCTTTTGGAATTCCTTTTTTCAAATGAGACGGATGGTGACTCGATGCCTTTAGCAGGCTATTCGTTGCTGTGTCTTTACGAAAGTTCTCAGTTTGGAAATGCCTCTATCAATCCTTACCTTTACATCTAGGAAGGAAATTTCTTCCTTACTATATTGTAAGGTCAATGTGATATTTCTCTTTTTCTGATTTAAAGTATCCACAAAATCTTTGAGGGTATCTTCATTACCCTCCCACACCAGAAAGATATCGTCCACATACCTCAACAATATGTGGACGTATCTCTCAAAGTTAGAATTCTGAAACACCTCATCCATCTCCCAGCTTCCCAAATGAAGACAAGCATATGTCGGGGCGCATGTTGCGCCCATGGCCGTGCCTCTTAACTGCTTGTATATTTTGTTATCAAACGTAAACACGTTGTTAGTAAGGACAAATGTAAGTAAATTCACCACAAAATCAGTGTGTTTTTGGACCTGCATTCCTCTTGTCATAAGAAAATGTTTGCAAGCCTCAATACCCACTTCATGTGGGATCGAGAAATATAATCCCTCAACGTCTAAACATACCAGGAGTGCTTCTTGAGGAATTGACAGCATGTCAATCTTTCTCAGGAAATCAGAGGTATCAAGGATAAAGGATGGCATTGTTTCAAGAAATGGTCTGAGAAAAGAATCAATGTAATTTCCCAGGTTTTCAGTTAAACTGCCAATACCGGCAATTATGGGCCGGACCGGTGGATTGACTGTATTTTTATGTATCTTAGGGATACAATAAAAGATTGGCATGACTGGATATTCAGGATAGAGATATTTAAATTCTGCTGTGGTGATTATTTTATCATCTTTTGCTTCTTTCAAAGGGTTAAATAGTGATATTTGTAAGGAGGAAGTAGGATTATAGGAGATACACTTATATTGACTCTTGTCAAGTAGCTGACGTTTGACCTCTAAGACATATAATTTCTCGTCCCATAGGACCAAGTTTCCGCCCTTATCTGCGGCCTTAATAACCACTCCCTTGGCATTGATCAAGTCATTCAGGGCTTTTCTTTCCAAGCTGTTTAGATTGTCATCAACTAAACCTAGGAGGAATAGACTTGATATGTCCTTTTCCACCTGTTTTACAAAAATATTTACAGCAGGAACCATTGACAATTGTGGCATATATTTCGACTTAGGTTTAAAAAGTTGCCTTCTGACTCTTTAAGAAGATCATCAAGATCAACACAGGCCTGTCTATCTCCCTGTGTCAGAGAGACGTCCTCAATTAAATGTATACTTTTTCCCTTCATTATTTGAGACAACACAACTCGTCTAGCAAACAAATGAAGGTCCCTCAAAAAATTGAATTTATCAAAGTTATTTGTTGGACAAAAGGAGAGTCCTTTTTTAAGGACAGCTATATGCATAGTATCAAGTTTAAACGAGGATAGATTAATTATCTGCAATGCCTCATTGTCTTGTTTCAAAAGCCCCTTCGTCCCTGAAATTGTCGGGGTCTGTTTTGGTTGTATCTGCCCTGCGACTGATCGAAGCTCTGTTGGTAGCGTCTGGAGGGATACCGTCTCTCTCCTGTATCTGTATTTGTTCCCCCTCCTCCTCTTCCTACCACCTCCCCTCCATCTCCTAAAAAAGACTGCTTTTGACCAGGCTTGGTTTTAGTATGGTCTACTTCGGCATCAGAACCATCTGTGCCCGAGTCATAAGACCCTCTTATGGGTTGGTTACTATAGACTTTATTATTTTTGTAGTCCTCATTGTCTCTAGAGAACTTTCTTCCCTTTCTAAGTTTAATTTCAGTTTGTAGCCTTGCTAGTTGGTCCCTAATTTCATCATTCAATTTAGTGAAGTTAGAATTAGTTTAAAAGGTAATAACTATTTTTAGGGAGTCTTCAGCTTGTGTTATTGTTTTCTCAAGTCTTTCTTTGTTTCGATTCACCATTTTGTTCATCAAGGTAATGGAGCATTCTGAAAGACTGGTATTCCAGTCTTCCAAGAATTCATCTCCCCCTTCATCTTCTTGTAGATTTGTGCCTGGATCTAGTGTTAGACATAGACCCCTTGGAATGATTTTCATCTTAATATAATTCTCCAAGCTAGAAGTCTCTGCCCTCAATTTTATTTGTTTTACTAACAGTTTTTTATAATTTTTGAATGCATTAAATATATTAACTGGTCCGTTACTAGTATCGCTTTTGAAATTATGATTGAATTGAGCGTGTTTTTTCTAAAAAGAGTGCTGTATCCCCTGTCTTTACATCAGGATTATAATCCTTAGGCTTACTTTCTGAGCCATTTCATACAATATTTCATTTAAGAGTCTGCACCACGATGTCATTTAGACGTTAATAAAGGCTATTAAGTCTGTATATGAAATAAAGTATCTAATAGAAGCTCATATTGCCATTGCGTCCCCTCTGTATAGTTCTCGAATATTGCTAGGTATAAACCTATTATACTTGGGCGTTGGCCCATTCATAGGTCTCCAGAAGGGTGACCCCCTGCATGTTTTTTGATAATAAGCTGAAGTTTTTCTTGGGAGACGGCGGGGCTCGTTCTGCATCTTAGAAACGCTTATTTCAGGCCGGAATTTACTTACTTTCTATTTTTATCATGGCATTTACTCTCTCTGATGCAAATTGGGAGGCTGAGTTTACAGCCTCATTAACTCTGTCAAATCTTGAAGAGAATGTAAATACTAGTAACGCACCAGTTAATATATTTAATGCATTCAAAAATTATAAAAAACTGTTAGTAAAACAAATAAAATTGAGGGCAGAGACTTCTAGCTTGGAGAGTTATATTAAGATGAAAATCATTCCATGGGGTCTACGTCTAAGACTAGATCCAGGCACAAATCTACAAGAAGATGAAGGGGGAGATGAATTCTTGGAAGTCTGGAATACCAGTCTTTCAGAATGCTCCATTACCTTGATGAACAAAATGGTGAATCGAAACAAAGAAAGACTTGAGAAAACAATAACACAAGCTGAAGACTCCCTAAAAATAGTTAATACCTTTGAAACTAATTCTAACGTCACTAAATTGAATGATGAAATTAGGGACCAACTAGCAAGGCTACAAACTGAAATTAAACTTAGAAAGGGAAGAAAGTTCTCTAGAGACAATGAGGACTACAAAAATAATAAAGTCTATAGTTACCAACCCATAAGAGGGTCTTATGACTCGGGCACAGATGGTTCTGATGCCGAAGTAGACCATACTAAAACTAAGCCTGGTCAAAAGCAGTCTTTTTTAGGAGATGGAGGGGAGGTGGTAGGAATAGGAGGAGGGGGAACAAATAAAGATACAGGAGAGAGACGGTATCACTCCAGACAACGCTACCAACAGAGCTACGATCAGTCGCAGGGCAGATACAACCAAAACAGACCTCGACGATTTCGGGGACGAAGGGGCTTTTGAAACAAGACAATGAGGCATTGCAGATAATTAATCTATCCTAGTTTAAACTTGATACTATACATATAGCTGTCCTTAAAAAAGGACTCTCCTTTTGTCCACAAATAACTTGGATAAATTCAATTTTTTGAGGGACCTTCATTTCTTTGCTAGACTAGTTGTGTTGTCTCAAATAATGAAGGGAAAAAGTAGACATTTAATTGAGGACATCTCTCTGACACAGGGAGATAGACAGGCCTGTGTTGATCTTGATGATCTTCTTAAAGAGTCAGAAGGCAACTTTTACTCTTTTTCGCAGGTGGATGATCCTGAAGTAGGTAAAACAGTCCATTCAAATTTTAAACCTAAGTTGAAATATATGCCACAATTGTCAATGGTTCCTGCTGTAAATATTTTTGTAAAACAGGTGGAAAAGGACATATCAAGTCTATTCCTCCTAGGTTTAGTTGATGACAATCTAAACGGCTTGGAAAGAAAAGCCCTGAATGACTTGATCAATGCCAAGGGAGTGGTTATTAAGGCCGCAGATAAGGGCGGAAACTTGGTCCTATGGGACGAGAAATGATATGTCTTAGAGATCAAACGTCAGCTACTTGACAAGAGTCAATATAAGTGTATCTCCTATAATCCTACTTCCTCCTTACAAATATCACTATTTAACCCTTTGAAAGAAGCAAAAGATGATAAAATAATCACCACAGCAGAATTTAAATATCTCTATCCTGAATACCCAGTCATGCCAATCTTTTATTTGAAATAATTTTTTATTGATATTTAAACAATACAAAAGAATAAACAAGACCTTCACAGAAGACATAGCCACTTAATGACAGATAGATCAATGAGACCAATATTAGTAGACAGTAACTAAGATTTCCTAGAAGCATTTAAAACATTTACATTTGTATCGCTATATAGATGGAATTACTTGGTCGATTACTCCTTAAACAACAGCTATCATGCATCTTGTCTGTCAGTTTGTCTGGGGGACCAGAGTGGGGTAAGGACACCCTCTCATTCCCATCTTAACCAAAAAATGTATGAAGATCTTGAATACAAAGGGAGTACAGAGAAAAGTTGGGAAAATCAAAGGGGGAAGAGAAGAAGATAAGAGGGGAAGATGAAGAAGAGTAAGAAAATAGTGCCTTCCGACCATGACACACCCAGTGGAATTTTCATCAATAAGGATAATATTATGATTAACCAACGGATGTATAAAGGCATATAAGATCTCTGCTGTATTGGGTATATTGACAATTCAAACAGTATTATACGGAGTCATGTGTGATCCAATAAAACCAGACTTTGTGAAAAGCTTCCTGAGTGTCTTGTAATATTGCTGCTTGTGCGGACATATTGTATATGTGCCTAATTTTATGTAAAATTTCGTCCCAGGGGGGAGCCCCCTCCTTCCAGTGACGGGCTATACATATACGTGTAGCTGTACATAAAATTTTGATAAATTGATTAATGTATTTATTAAACTGCCTTAAGCGTACATTCAATAGGGCTTGGTTCATTGACAACTGAATGGGGCTATCTAGTATCGTACTTAAAAGGAGTGATAATTTATTCCAGATTATTTTAGAGTAAGAGCAGTCCCACCACATGTGTTTGTATGTACCTTCGACTTCACACCCCCTGTAACAGAGCTTGGACCCCCGTTTAATGGAATGAGAGGTGATAATTGGAGTGAGATACCATCTGAAAATTGTTTTAAGGCAATTTTCCTGCATGTCAGCACTCAACAGGCCTTTACTCGCATTATATATTAAGTTATTCCAGTCGGAAATATCAATTTCTGTATTGAGGTCGGCCTCCCATTTGAGCTGAAGGCTTGTTTTAGTGATTTGTGTGGAAGATTGAATTAGTTGGTATAATTGTGAAATAGTTTTTCTAGGTCTGGATGAGGAGCTACAAATTATTTCTAAGGGAGTGAATTTGTGACCAGTCAATGAAGGTAGGTATTTATGTATGATGGAGGATATCTGAAGATATAGAAACCAATGTAATTTGGAAGGAGACAGTTTATCCTGAAGTTGTGTGTATGTCATTAATTTGCCTTTGTCTACTAAGTCTGCGATCCTATAAAGACCTCTGTTTTCCCACTTCTGTATAGCTGGGATCTGTTCTGAAGGTATGATTACTTTTAGGGGGGTCTTGAGGGATCTGTTAGGGAGAATTTTGAGAGACGAAACAAGAGTGGACCAAGCTTTGAGCATGTAATCTGTAATTGGGAATTTATTAAGTTTTTGGGTTTGAGCTCTATGTGGGTCCCACAGAGCCAGCTCTTGAGGATATAGTTTATTTATGTCTGACTCCAACGTGGTCCATCTTATCTCATCTTCCGTTTTGTTAAGGAGAGTAGTTTGGGCTAACCTAGCTGCTTGGAAGTAGTGTCTGAGATTTGGTGCGCCCAGGCCTCCCAGTTGCCTATGTCTCGTAAATATTGGTTTAGGAATTCTAGCTTTTTTAGTCCCTCTTATAAAATTGTTAATGCAAGCTTGGAGATTGTCTAGATCACAATTCGGGATGCCTATTGGTAGGGTCCGAAATAAATATAAAATCTTTGGTAACACAGACATTTTGATCGCAGATAGACGTCCAAACCAAGAAAATCTCAGTTTGCTCCATTTAGTGAGGTCCTGTTTGATTACTTTATAAATTGGAGGATAGTTGGTTTGGTAAAGTTCCGATGAGTGTTTTGTAAGGTTGATCCCTAGATATTTGAGATGATGTTTTACCCAATTAAACTCAAAGTTTAGTTCTATCAATTTTTTTGTGTGGTCTGGAATAGCAAGAGGCATGGCTTCACATTTTTCAAGGTTCACTTTGTAACCAGATATAGTGGAGAAGTTCCTAAGGGTGTTGTATAAATTTGGCAGAGATATAAGGGGTTTGGTTAGGGAGAGCAAAACGTCATCTGCAAAAAGAGTGAGTTTGTAAACTGATTGTCCTATTTTAATACCCGTAATGTCTGGGGAGTTCCTAATGTGTTGTGCCAGGGGCTCTATGCAAACAGCAAAAAGGAGAGGGGATAAAGGACAACCCTGTCTCGTCCCATTTAAGACCGCAAATCTGTCAGATTGGTGTCCCATTGCCTTAACGCATGCCGAGGGATATGAATATATACTCTGGATCGCTGTAATAAAAGAACCCCTAAAGCCCATGGTATGTAGTACAGCTTGCATGTACTCCCAGTCGACCCTGTCAAACGCCTTCTCTGCGTCCAGGGATAACAACAGAGAAGGCGTTTTAGAAATATGCAAATAATCTATTAATGATATCATCCTTCTGATATTATCTGGAGCTTCCCTATTTTTAATGAAGCCAACCTGGTCTGGGTGAATTAGTTTTGGGAGCAAGTGTTTTAATCGGTTGGCCAGAATTTTGGTAAAAATTTTTAAATCTTGGTTAATGAGGGAAATTGGTCTATAATTATGACAGAGGGACCTGTCCTTGCCCGGCTTAGGGAGGACTATAATTTTGGCATCTAAAAGTTCTGAGGGAATAGTATGTCCTTGAAGTATATGATTGCTAAATTTGACTAGGTGAGGTATGAGAAAGGATTTAAATAGTTTATAGTACTCGCCTGAAAAGCCATCTGGGCCCGCTGCTTTACCAGGTTTCAGATCTTGGATAACTCTCTGTACCTCACTTGCACTGATGTCTGAGTTAAGAGTTGCCAAATCTTGTTGGTCAATTTGGGGCAGAGTGGCTTCCTCCAGAAATCTATTCAGGAGACAGGAAGTTCGTTCCGATTTGGAAACTTTCTTGCCATTGTATAAAGAACTATAATAGTTGGCAAAAGTGTCTACAATTACTTTTGGGTGGGATGTAGATTCACATGCATTTATGCGTAAGAAGGGAATGGAAATATCTTTGATCCTATCTCTAATTTTATTGGCTAGATAACGATCTGGTTTATTGGCGTATATATAGTATTTGGTTTGTAGTCTTAATCCGGCTCTAAGTGACTGGTCATTTAATAATTTATCTAGTTTTTGGCGTTGATTTTGCAATGTTTTATATACCTTGGGTGAGCAGGTAAGTCTATGTTGTTTCTCTAGTGTAGCTATCTCCTTGTGTAGTGTCTGTAATAGTAACTGTGTTTCCCTTTTTGATTTTGACTTTAGTTGGATTAGGAAACCTCTTAACACCGATTTATGGGCTGCCCAAATCTGAATCGGGTTATTGATGGAATCTGTATTAATATTCCAGAATTCCATCATCTGTTTGAAAATACGATCTTTATGTTGGGGATTTTTCATAAGTGTGGGGTCATAAGTCCAGCTTCTTGCATTGTTTGGGGGAAGAAGCCCTGTTATTTTAGCTACTATTATGGAATGATCAGACCACACACAAGGATGAATGGAGGAGGATACCAGATTGGAAATTAGGGTTTGGCTCAGGAAAATGTAATCTAGCTTGAAATATTTTCGGTGTGCTGTTGAGTAGAAAGTGTGATCTGAAGTGATGCCATATAGCGCAGTCCAAGAGTCAAGTACATTATGTCCTTCCAGAGTACTGGAAATAGATTTAGTTTTTCTGTTGTTTCTAATTTGTGATTGTGTGGGTCGGATTTGTGACTGAGGAAATTTCATGTAGAGGGAGACATTAAAGTCTCCTGCTAGAAATATTCTAGCCGAGTTCCAGTTTGTGAGAAGGTGTGAGATTTTATTAATGAATTTGTCTTGCTTTTCGTTTGGGGCATAGATGTTGCAAAAAATAATTTCCACTTCGTTAATGTGGCCCTTAATGATTAGGTATCTGCCCTCTTTATCTATTATGGATTCTTTGTGAATAAAATTTAAGGAGGAGTGGAGAAGGATAGAAACCCCTCTCTTCTTTTTATCTGTAGTAGAATGAAAGTGTGTTGGGTATTGATTCGTCCAGTATTCGGGAATATGATTAGACTCAAAATGAGTTTCTTGTAAGAAAATGACGTTAGCACCCAAGCGTGTGTATTGAGATAAGGCTTTCCTACGTTTTGCATCTGAATTTAGACCTCTTGCGTTATGGGAGAGTAGAACTATATTAGTCGGAGTCATTAGTGTGTGACAAATGGAATTGTTTGATTATTAATTGTAAGGAATAGTGATGAAGTGTATTGTGTTTGTAAGAGCTCACCAGCCTCTAGTAACGAATCACCTCTCTGAAAAAGCACTCTCATCCGTTGGGTTACTGGGTGTGTCTGTGGTCCACTTGGGGAAGGCACAAGGGGAGAGAAGAGAAGGATAAGTAGAATGAATAACTGTAGGGTAGAAAAAGCAAAGACGTTAGAGAAGAATAACTTAAACAAAAGAAATATAAAATAAAAAATAACATATTGAGGTTTCTGAAATAACATCAATTAGTTCTGGGGGAACCTATAGAACAGAGGAGTTGCCAACTAACTCAATTTTTAAAACATAGGGGGAAACTAGCTGTAAGGTAAAGTACCATTAATATTGTTAGATATTAACTATTAACCACTCTCCCCTACCAAAGCCAACAACAATAACTGTATATGATCTTTAGAAATACAACATTTGGATAAACCTACTATGTTGTGAGATAACAAGATAAAATTAGACATTTCCTTGTAAGAGTTCTTAAGCTCGACCCATTGTCTCAGGAGATTTTCCTAGTCTCTGTAGGTACACTGCAACCTGTAAGAGAGGGGAAAATAGAAAAAAACAAGGAGATACACAAAACTTCACTGTGAGTCTTTCACTTATTCTTCTGTCGTCTCCTCGGGGCTCTAGTCCATTGTGACTTCTGAGACTTAAGTTTCGCCTGTTGAGCTGTTAGAGTCTCCTCCATCTGTGATTTCTCTGGCAGGTTTGGTGTTTCCAGATCCAGTGCTTCACATATATCGGATATCCCATTAACATCTCTGATTGTGAGGATTTTATTGTCCTTAGAGATATGTAGAGCAAAGGGGTAACCCCATCTGTACTGGATGCCATGTTTTCGAAGCAGAGAGGTGAGAGGACGCAAAGTCCCCCTCCGTTGGAGTGTCCTAGTGCTCAAGTCCTGATAGAAATGTACAACGTTTCCTTGAAACTTGAAAGTTGGTTGTTTAGCAGCCTCTTTGAGAATCTTATCCTTCTCTGGGAATCTCAGGAATGCCACTATAACATCTCGAGGTGGGTTGTCAGCTTTGGGTTTGGGTCTAAGAGCCCTATGTGCTCTCTCAATCTCTATTTCCGTTGACTGATCTACCCCTGTTATTGCACAGAACAATTGATGTAAATATGAAGGCAATTCAGCTGCCGTAATCGATTCAGGAATTCCTTTAAGACGGATGTTACTTCTTCGACTCCTGTTTTCCATATCTTCGATCTTGTCCAGCAAATCGGTTACTACCTGCTGTTGCTCTGATACTTGTTGGACTGTCATTTCAACATCCTCTACCAGGTTGTCTCTATTTTCCTCCAGTGTTTCTACTCTGGAACCTAGGTCCTTAATTTCTTGTTTGATATCATTCAGACTTGTCGTCATGAAGGTGTGCATGGAATCCAATTTCTCCCAGAGTTTATCAAAACTATTAGTAATATCTTGTTTGGAGACAAGTAGATGTAGGTCCGCTTTAGTTAGTGGAGTGGAGTCGACAGAAGAATCCTGCATGGAAGGCTTCATTGTATTGATTTCTGCCATTTCTTTGTTGGCATCTGGGGTTTTATCTCCCTGGGATGGTTTAAAATATGAGTTGACAGATGCAGATTTCCCTGGCTTGTCTGATTTATTTGGTTTCTTGGAGGCCATGTTAATGCTCTAAAATAGTCTCAGGAGGTAGGGTTAATTCCCTAAAAAATATTACTCCAGCAATAGTGAGAGTATTGATATATTTAATCTTCTGAGGTTTTAATAGAAAAAGTCCTTTTGGGTGTGCTTTCGTAATCATCCAGCAGGTGGCGCTGTTGTATAGGAATAGGTGTATCTCTATGAACTGATTTTCAACTACATTAAAAAAACATGTCCCAGTTTACAAAACAATATAGTTTCCCAAATACAAGACCCTTCATGCAGAATGTTGAGAGGGGAGTAGGAATATTGCAATTTGTTCACCTCTAAAAAAAAAAGTGGTAGTACAGATCTCATTCTTTGCACTTTTAAGAAGCTAGTTCTTCCTAAAATGCCATTGTGTTCTCAGGCTTTATCTAGCCACATGGGAGATTTCTAATAACTTAGTGATTTCCAGGATTTGTAATTTGGACCTGAAGGTTTCTGTCTTAAAGATTAATGTCCTGGCCAGTATTTTATAGTGTGGCAATGTGTGTTAGGCTCCATTTCTGTGCTGCATCATGTAATGTTTTTTCAGGTCTGTAAAGGTTTGACCAGATCTATATGGCCATTACTCACGACTGAGCCCTTTCCCACAGGGTGGATGATGGTCTGGCTGATGATGACAGTTATCCACAGCCTGTTTTCTGCAGTTTCAGCCCCTGTGGTGTTCCCAGCAGCTTCACATAACTTTTGAGCTGAGATGTAGCCTCTGGATCCTTGATGGAGAGGAGTAGTGGCTGATCTCCCTGTTCTGGTATACAGAGCTCTAAGCTAAGGCATCCATCTTGGAGCCCTGTCAGACTCCGCCCCATGCCAATCTTTTATTGTATACCTAAGATACATAAAAATCCGGTCAATCCACCAGGCCGGCCCATAATTGCCGGTATTGGCAGTTTAACTGAAAACCTGGGAAATTACGTTGATTCTTTTCTCAGACCATTTCTTGAAACAATGCCATCCTTTATCCTTGATACCTCTGATTTCCTGAGAAAGATTGACATGCTGTCAATTCCTCAAGAAGCACTCCTGGTATGTTTAGACCTTGAGGGATTATATTTCTCGATCCCACATGAAGTGGGTATTGAGGCTTGCAAACATTTTCTTATGACAAGAGGAATGCAGGTCCAAAAACACACTGATTTTGTGGTGAATTTACTTACATTTGTCCTTACTAACAACGTGTTTATGTTTGATAACAAAATATACAAGCAGTTAAGAGGCACGGCCATGGGCGCAACATGCGCCCCGACATATGCTTGTCTTCATTTGGGAAGCTGGGAGATGGATAAGGTGTTTCAGAATTCTAACTTTGAGAGATACGTCCACATATGGTTGAGGTATGTGGACGATATCTTTCTGGTGTGGGAGGGTAATGAAGATACCCTCAAAGATTTTGTGGATACTTTAAATCAGAATAAGAGAAATATCACATTGACCTTACAATATAGTAAGGGAGAAATTTCCTTCCTAGATGTAAAGGTAAGGATTGATAGAGGCATTCTGCAAACTGAGAACTTTCGTAAAGACACAGCAACGAATAGCCTGCTAGAGGCATCGAGTCACCATCTGTCTCATTTGAAAAAAGGAATTCCAAAAGGACAATTTCTCAGGTTGCGTAGAAATTGTTCAACCAAGGAGAGATTCATCCAACATGCTTCTGAGATGGAAAAAAGATTCCTGAATAGAGGTTACTCAAAAAGGGTGGTTAAAAGAGCATTTAGTCATGCATTACATGCTGACAGAGAGAAGCTCCTCCAGCCTAAAGTTAAGACTAATGACCAGAGAATAAGACTCATTACAGATTATAACTGCCACTGGCACACTCTAAAAAATATTCTTGCAAAAAATTGGCATTTGCTCACAAGTGATGCTAGTGTATGTCAGGAAGTGGGTGATTTTCCAAGCATAACTGCAAAGAGAGCACCCAACCTTAAAGATAAACTTGTAAGGAGTCAATATGTGTCTCTTCCTAAAAAAATGGATTGGTTAACAAAACACAGATCTGCAGGTAACTCCCCTTGTGGGAAATGTGTTGCATGTAAGTACATGCAGAAGACAAAAGATTTCAGCACCAATACAGGAAAAACCTACAAATTAAAGTATTTTGTTAATTGCAACACGGAAGGTGTAATTTATCTTCTATCCTGTAGCTGTCCCCTTTTCTATGTGGGTAAAACTAGACGAGCCATAAAGGACCGAATTACCGAACATAGAGATGACATAAAAAATAAGAATCCTAAAAGTAACGTGGCAAGACACTTTGAACAGAGCCATGCATGTGTCCCAGACTCTCTAAAATTTATAGGAATTGACAGAGGCATCATGAATGGCAGAGGAGGGGATAATGATAAGACCCTCCTCTGCAAGGAATGTAGGTGGATATCTATATTGGGGACACAGATCCCCTTTGGTATGAATGACAAGCTTGATATGGCTTGTTTTTTGTAATAAGCCCATGATATGATAGAAAGTCAAATTTGAGTTTCAATATGCTTATAAACTCTTAGAGCTCTATATTAGGTAAACCCTGCAGTTACTCTAATGGTATTTTTAATTTGTGTACATAGACCTATACACTTTCACACGTATACTATTTTCTTTATTTTAACAGTGTTGAGCATAAATTGTTATTGGTTTGTTTTCTTTGAAGGTAAAAGGTAGTTGCTCATAACCATATAGTTTTTTGCTATTATAAATATGACAACTCAAAGAAATAAGGAGAGTGCCGTAGGCATTTAAGTGTTTAATGTATACAAAAGTTATATTTTCTTCTGTGCCATACTTTCACCTTACACCGGAGGCGCTGTGACAAGCCCTATAAAGTATGCCGCAATTTTGCAAATGGTATTCCGCCCTGACGAAGCCCGGTCTCAAGTGAGGACACGAGCGGGTGAAACGCGCGTCGGCATTAGCTGAGCCGACTGATCACGTGATGCATGTGTTTGGTATCAAGAACCCGGTACACGCTAAAGGAGTAATACACTGCTGAAGTACCTTTCCGGCTTGAAAGAATCCGCCTTAGTGGCTCGAAGTTGCGGCAAACCGCGGCTGGCAAAGTCGGAAGCAGAATCAGGTCGTATGAAAAAGTTGCTTTTATAAATACTGGCATTAATAGCATGGCCAGCTATCATACTGGGTGCTTAAAGTGAAATTAATTATGTCTGCCGAAGTATGTTGATGTATTGGCAACGGATCGACCTGCTCCGTAACTACCATTGAACTGGTTTGCTTTAAGGATGTCCCAGGGATAAAACCCAATAGGCTTTATTTCTTCCTGAATAACATATGCCTTTAAGTTGGACTGGGATAGATGAATGACAGTATTACTGGATTTTTTCTAGACAATGTCTGCTGCTTGCTAACAAGTTCCCATGAACAAGCTATATCTAACGCTTTGGCATAAGCATACCATTATAAGCTTGACTATATCTCGCATTTCATTCAGTACATTGGATTGCTGACAACTTTACAACTTACTATCAGAGCGCCAACACAAATGCGGCAGGGTCTATAACATTTATAGTTAAAAATAAATTTATTGAACAGTTTATAAAATTAAATTTATTGAACAGTTTATAAAATTAATATAAAAATATAAAAATTACTTTATGGTGATAAAAATTAAGAATGGATGAAATGATTCTAATCTGTTCTTGTTAGAGAACTTCCGATTAGAATAAGCAAACTTTAGCTTCAATACAATTTAGGTTAAAATGTTCCTTTAACTAAACTTGAAAATTAAGGTTATCAACGATAATCTTTATCAATGGTTAAAATCCTAATGCTCCCTCATGGATCCATGTTAACAGTCTAAAATGGTCTAGTTGTTTATAAGGTGCGAGTATTAATTTCCAGCAATTTTCTTGCTGTTCATATATTATGTATCAATGGCTGAATGCAGGGTATTTTAGCCCTTGACTTCTGGGATCTGGTAAGCTCAAACCGCAATGCTGTTTTACTCTTACTCAGATCTCAGTGTTCAGCTGTGGGTTGATTTTTCACGGCGTTTTCACGCCAATGATTTACCCGTGTAAAATGTTTTGCCCAAATTTTAAACTTGGACAAGCAGTACGTTTATATAAATCTTGGGACAAAAAATCCTTAATTCTTGCACAATATAGCAACTTTGACAAGTATTACAATAGTGGTCAATACAAGTGATTGTGACAAATCTCCTCACAAAAATGTTACAGTGTGATATAATTAGCTCCTTGATTCTTGCCCCATATAACAACTTTGCCAAGTTATACAATGGTGAACAGTACAAGTGTTTGTGACGGATCTCCTCGCAAAAAAATGTTACAATGTGAGAATAAAAATGAATAAAAAATAAATAAATAAACAATTCACTCCATAGATGCTTGGCTATGACAAATAAGTGATTATGTGTGTGAATCACGCTATCTTCAATCCGTGAACAAACTATAAAATTCAAAACTTATAAAACTATATAATATTGTGTTTGTGCTTCTATGGCTTGGATACAATAAACTATTTATCAGAAAAGAATTCCATCTGCTAGTATCTTCAGCTTTCCTTCTACGGATATAATGGTGAGTATTACAAAATGTGCCGTGATAAATAGTGCTATAAATCCTTTAAAAACCTGATCCAAAGTTTGGTTGTCTCTAGTCCCCGGTTTAGGGTAAAGTCCCAGATGTATGTACACGGTCCCAGGGCCGATGAAATGTCTAATGTTCCTATTCTGTTCGTATGAGTATCGATTCTTCGGATGTTTACAATTGTATGCTATTCGCTCCCTGTTCTTATGGATGATTCTAAGCAAAACGGTCCCTCTGTGAAAACAGAAGAAACAATAGTGCAGACTGCCTGATATAATTTTAAAGATTAGAAGTGCTCTTACCAGCCAACGCGTTTCGGTCATTCCTCGACCTTTTTCAAGACTCATGATTGCTGACAACCTTGCCTGTCTGATGATTTTGCTCTAACGCTTACCTTGGACAATGCTTGCTACTAACATGCTTGACATCACTCTTTGTCTTAAATTCATGGGTATTGTGTAACATTGTATTCAGTATATACAAAGTCCTATGCTTGCATTTTGTTAGGATTATATCCTCTGTGACAAGATATAGATCCGCTGGCTTCCTTTTTCAGTCTACTTAGATCCCATTTTAAAAACCTGCCTAGCATTTATACCCCTGAAAAGGGGTGCTGTGAGCAGCCGGGTGTAGTTAGACTGAGGGGACCGGCGAGGATCCATAGAATTGACAGAAATTGTCTACTTAGCATAAGTTGTACTATGTTTAACTGCTTACAAACATTCACTATTGCAGAAGCATGCACACCTGACCAGTCAGGCCCACTATTGTGATTGCAGGATTTACTATCTATTTCTATCTACTTGCAATCATTTTTGCATTTGTGATTATTATTTTCTGGTTTGTGTTTGTATTTCCAGGATGTGGGGAGTTATGCCGTCCCACCATTAAA